>NW_025229493.1:9345-10518 GCF_018294505.1 Triticum aestivum | reverse complement strand
CACTTCATTTTTTTAAACTTATTACAACTCCAAACTTTTTTTGCGTTCAGTATGCACCATTCAAAACCACGTCATCAACTTTCAACCCTTTCTGACATCATTTGCTATTTTTCATACATTTACTGATTTGTTTTAAGCTAAATGACCCTGAAATTGAAAAACACTACAAATGAACTCTGAAAAGGTGGAAACTTTTCATGGTATCATCATTTCACCCACATAGCATGTGCAAAAAATTAGAGAGGTCTACGGCAAAAACTGGATGAACTTCGTGTACAAACTGCACAATCTCTTTCAAAGTATCAGGGTTTCGGACGAAAACTCATCTGTTACAAAGGCCAGCACTTCATTTTTTTTAAACTTATTGCATCTCCAAACTTTTTTTGCTTTCAGTATGCACCATTCAAAGCCAATTCATCAACTTTCAACCCTTTCTGACATCATTTGCTATTTTTCATGCATTTACTGATTTGTTTTAAGCTAAATGATCCTGAAATTGAAAAACACTACAAATGAACTCTGAAAAGGTTGAAACTTTTCATGGTATCATCATTTCACCCACATAGCATGTGCAAAAAAGTAGAGAGGTTTACGGCAAAAACTCGATGCACTTCGTGTACAAACTGGACAATCTCTTTCGAAGTATCAGCGTTTCGGATGAAAACTCATCTATTACAAAGGCCGGCACTTCATTTTTTTAAACTTATTATAGCTCTAGACTTTTTTGCGTTCCGTATGCACCATTGAAAGCCATGTCATAACCTTTCAACCCTTTGTGACATCATTTGTTATTTTTCATGCATTTACTGATTTGTTTTGAGCTAAATGACCCTAAAATTGAAAAGCACTACAAATGAACTCTGAAAAGGTTGAAACTTGTCATTGTATCATCATTTCACCCACATAGCATATGCAAAAAAGTAGAGAGGGTTACGACAAAAACTGGACGCAGTTCGTGTACAAACTGGACAATCTCTTTCGAAGTATCATGGTACGGACGAAAACTCATCTGTTACAAAGGCCGGCACTTCATTTTTCTAGACTTTTTTGCGGTTGGTATGCACCATTCAAAGCCACGTCATCAACTTTCAACCCTTTCTGACATCATTTGCTATTTTTCATGCATTTACTGATTTGTTTTGAGCTAAATGACCCTGAAATTGAAAAGCACTA
>NW_025229493.1:8967-9335 GCF_018294505.1 Triticum aestivum | reverse complement strand
GTCATGGTATCATCATTTCACCCACATAGCATATGCAAAAAAGTAGAGAGGGTTACGGCAAAAACTGGACGCACTTCGTGTACAAACTGCACAATCTCTTTCGAAGTATCAGGGTTCGGACGAAAACTCATATGTTACAAAGGCCGACACTTCAATTTTCCAGACTTTTTTGCGGTCAGTATGCACCATTCAAAGCCGCGTCATCGACTTTCAACCCTTTCTGACATCATTTGCTATTTTTCATGCATTTACTGATTTGTTTTGAGCTAAATGACCCTGAAATTGAAAAGCACTACAAATGAACTCTGAAAAGGTTGAAACTTGTCATGGTATCATTATTTCACCCACATAGCATGCGCAAAAAAGTA
>NW_025229493.1:8091-8957 GCF_018294505.1 Triticum aestivum | reverse complement strand
CCACATAGCATATGCAAAAAAGTAGAGAGGGTTACGGCAAAAACTGGACGCACTTCGTGTACAAACTGCACAATCTCTTTCGAAGTATCAGGGTTCGGACGAAAACTCATATGTTACAAAGGCCGACACTTCAATTTTCCAGACTTTTTTGCGGTCAGTATGCACCATTCAAAGCCACGTCATCGACTTTCAACCCTTTCTGACATCATTTGCTATTTTTCATGCATTTACTGATTTGTTTTGAGCTAAATGACCCTGAAATTGAAAAGCACTACAAATGAACTCTGAAAAGGTTGAAACTTGTCATGGTATCATTATTTCACCCACATAGCATGCGCAAAAAAGTAGAGAGGTTTACGGCAAAAATAGGATGAACTTCGTGTACAAACTGCACAATCTCTTTCGAAGTATCAGGGTTTAGGACGAAAACTCATCTGTTACAAAGGCCGCCACTTCATTTTTTTAAACTTATTACAACCCCAAACTTTTTTTGCGTTCAGTATGCACCATTCAAAGCCACATCATCAACTTTCAACCCTTTCTGACATCATTTGCAATTTTTCATGCATTTACTGATTTGTTTTAAGCTAAATCACCCTGAAATTGAAAAACACTACAAATGAACTCTGAATAGGTTGAAACTTTTCATGGTATCATCATTTCACCCACATAGCATGTGCAAAAAAGTAGAGAGGTTTCGGCAAAAACTGGATGCACTTCTTGTACAAACTGGACAATCTCTTTCGAAGTATCAGGGTTTCGGATGAAAACTAATCTATTACAAAGGCCGGCACTCCATTTTTTTAAACTTATTACAGCTCTAGGCTTTTTTGCGGTCAGTATGCACCATTCGAAGCCACGTCATC
>NW_025229493.1:6094-8081 GCF_018294505.1 Triticum aestivum | reverse complement strand
AAACTCATATGTTACAAAGGCCGACACTTCAATTTTCCAGACTTTTTTGCGGTCAGTATGCACCATTCAAAGCCACGTCATCGACTTTCAACCCTTTCTGACATCATTTGCTATTTTTCATGCATTTACTGATTTGTTTTGAGCTAAATGACCCTGAAATTGAAAAGCACTACAAATGAACTCTGAAAAGGATGAAACTTGTCATGGTATCATTATTTCACCCACATAGCATGCGCAAAAAAGTAGAGAGGTTTACGGCACAAATAGGATGAACTTCGTGTACAAACTGCACAATCTCTTTCGAAGTATCAGGGTTTAGGACGAAAACTCATCTGTTACAAAGGCCGCCACTTCATTTTTTTAAACTTATTACAACCCCAAACTTTTTTTGCGTTCAGTATGCACCATTCAAAGCCACATCATCAACTTTCAACCCTTTCTGACATCATTTGCAATTTTTCATGCATTTACTGATTTGTTTTAAGCTAAATCACCCTGAAATTGAAAAACACTACAAATGAACTCTGAATAGGTTGAAACTTTTCATGGTATCATCATTTCACCCACATAGCATGTGCAAAAAAGTAGAGAGGTTTCGGCAAAAACTGGATGCACTTCTTGTACAAACTGGACAATCTCTTTCGAAGTATCAGGGTTTCGGATGAAAACTCATCTATTACAAAGGCCGACACTCCACTTTTTTAAACATATTACAGCTCTAGGCTTTTTTGCGGTCAGTATGCACCATTCGAAGCCACGTCATCGACTTTCAACCCTTTCTGACATCATTTGCTATTTTTCATGCATTTACTGATTTGTTTTGAGCTAAATGACCCTGAAATTGAAAAGCACTACAAATGAACTCTGAAAAGGTTGAAACTTTTCATGGTATCATCATTTCACCCACATAGCATGTGCAAAAAAGTAGAGAGGTCTACGGCAAAAACTGGATGAACTTCATGTACAAACTGCACAATCTCTTTCGAAGTATCAGGGTTTCGGACGAAAACTCATCTGTTACAAAGGCCGGCACTTCATTTTTTTAAACTTATTACATCTCCAAACTTTTTTTGCGTTCAGTATGCACCATTCAAAGCCACGTCATCAACTTTCAACCCTTTCTGACATCATTTGTTATTTTTCATGCATTTACTGATTTATTTTAAGCTAAATGACCCTGAAATTGAAAAACACTACAAATGAACTCTCAAAAGGTTGAAACTTTTCATGGTATCATCATTTCACACACATAGCATGTGCAAAAAAGTAGAGAGGTTTACGGCAAAAACTCGATGCACTTCGTGTACAAACTGCACAATCTCTTTCGAAGTATCAGGGTTTCAGATGAAAAGTCATCTATTACAAAGGCCGGCACATCATCTTTTTAAACTTATTACAGCTCCAGACTTTTTTGCGTTCCGTATGCACCATTGAAAGCCATGTCATAACCTTTCAAACCTTTGTGACATCATTTGTTATTTTTCATGCATTTACTGATTTGTTTTGAGCTAAATGACCCTGAAATTGAAAAGCACTACAAATGAACTCTGAAAAGGTTGAAACTTGTCATTGTATCATCATTTCACCCACATGCATATGCAAAAAAGTAGAGAGGGTTACGACAAAAACTGGACGCACTTCGTGTACAAACTGGACAATCTCTTTCGAAGTATCAGGGTTCGGACGAAAACTCATCTGTTACAAAGGCCGGCACTTCATTTTTCTAGACTTTTTTGCGGTTAGTATGCACCATTCAAAGCCACGTCATCAACTTTCAACCCTTTCTGACATCATTTGCTATTTTTCATGCATTTACTGATTTGTTTTGAGCTAAATGACGCTGAAATTGAAAAGCACTACAAATGAACTCTGAAAAGGTTAAAACTTGTCATGGTATCATCATTTCACCCACATAGCATATGCAAAAAAGTAGAGAGGGTTACGGCAAAAACTGGACACACTTCGTGTACAAACTGCACAATCTCTT
>NW_025229493.1:5643-5892 GCF_018294505.1 Triticum aestivum | reverse complement strand
CTATTACAAAGGCCGGTACTTCAATTTTCTAGACTTTTTTGCGGTCAGTATGCACCATTCAAAGCCACGTCATCAACTTTCAACCCTTTCTGACATCATTTGCTATTTTTCATGCATTTACTGATTTGTTTTGAGCTAAATGACCCTGAAATTGAAAAGCACCACAAATGAACTCTGAAAAGGTTGAAACTTGTCATGGTATCATCATTTCACCCACATAGCATATGCAAAAAAGTAGAGAGGGTTACG
>NW_025229493.1:5036-5569 GCF_018294505.1 Triticum aestivum | reverse complement strand
GAAGTATCAGGGTTCGGACGAAAACTCATCTGTTACAAAGGCCGGCACTTCATTTTTTTAAATTTATTACAACTCCAGACTTTTTTGCGTTCAGTATGAACCATTCAAAGCCACGTCATCAACGTTCAACCCTATCGGACATCATTTGCTATTTTTCATGCATTTACTGATTTGTTTTGAGCTAAATGACCCTGAAATTGAAAAGCACTACAAATGAACTCTGAAAAGGTTGAAACTTGTCATGGTATCATCATTTCACCCACATAGCATGCGCAAAAAAGTAGAGAGGTTTACGGCAAAAACTTGATGAACTTCGTGTACAAACTGCACAATCTCTTTCGAAGTATCAGGGTTTCGGACGAAAACTCATCTGTTACAAAGGCCGGCACTTCATTTTTTTAAACTTATTACAACTCCAAACTTTTTTGCGTTCAGTATGCGCCATTCAAAGCCATGTCATCAACTTTCAACCCTTTCTGACATCATTTGCTATTTTTCATGCATTTACTGATTTGTTTTAAGCTAAATGACCC
>NW_025229493.1:3258-5006 GCF_018294505.1 Triticum aestivum | reverse complement strand
GAAAACTCATCTGTTACAAAGGCCGGCACTTCATTTTTTTAAACTTATTACAACTCCAAACTTTTTTTGCATTCAGTATGCGCCATTCAAAGCCACGTCATCAACATTCAACCCTTGCTGACATCATTTGCTATTTTTCATGCATTTACTGATTTGTTTTAAGCTAAATGACCCTGAAATTGAAAAACACTACAAATGAACTCTGAAAAGGTTGAAACTTTTCATGGTATCATCATTTCACCCACATAGCATGTGCAAAAAAGGAGAGAGGTTTACGTCAAAAACTGGATGAACTTTTTGTACAAACTGGAGAATCTCTTTCGAAGTATCAGGGTTTCGGATGAAAACTCATCTATTACAAAGGCCGGCACTCCATTTTTTTAAACTTATTACAGCTCCAGGCTTTTTTGCGTTCCGTATGCACCATTGAAAGCCATGTCATCAACATTCAACCCTTTGTGACATCATTTGTTATTTTTCATGCATTTACTGATTTGTTTTGAGCTAAATGACCCTGAAATTGAAAAGCACTACAAATGAACTCTGAAAAGGTTGAAACTTGTCATGGTATCATAATTTCACCCACATAGCATATGCAAAAAGTAGAGAGGGTTACGACAAAAACTGGACGCACTTCGTGTACAAACTGGACAATCTCTTTCGATGTATCAGGGTTCGGACGAAAACTCATCTGTTACAAAGGCCGGCACTTCATTTTTCAGACTTTTTTGCAGTCAGTATGCACCATTCAATGCCACGTCATCAACGTTCAACCCTTTCTGTCATCATTTGCTATTTTTCATGCATTTACTGATTTGTTTTGAGCTAAATAAACCTGAAATTGAAAAGCACCACAAATGAACTCTGAAAAGGTTGAAACTTGTCATGGTATCATCATTTCACCCACATAGCATATGCAAAAAAGTAGAGAGGGTTACAGCAAAAACTGGATGCACTTCGTGTACAAACTGAACAATCTCTTTCGAAGTATCAGGGTTCGGACGAAAACTCATCTGTTACAAAGGCCGGCACTTCTTTTTTTTAAATTTATTACAACTCCAGACTTTTTTGCGTTCAGTATGAACCATTCAAAGCCACGTCATCAACGTTCAACCCTATCTGACATCATTTGCTATTTTTCATGCATTTACTGATTTGTTTTGAGCTAAATGACCCTGAAATTGAAAAGCACTACAAATGAACTATGAAAAGGTTGAAACTTGTCATGGTATCATCATTTCACCCACATAGCATGCGCAAAAAAGTAGAGAGGTTTACGGCAAAAACTTGATAAACTTCGTGTACAAACTGCACAATCTCTTTCGAAGTATCAGGGTTTTGGACGAAAACTCATCTGTTACAAAGGCCGGCACTTCATTTTTTTAAACTTATTACAACTCCAAACTTTTTTTGCGTTCAGTATGCGCCATTCAAAGCCACGTCATCAACTTTCAACCCTTTCTGACATCATTTGCTATTTTTCATGCATTTACTGATTTGTTTTAAGCTAAATGACCCTGAAATTGAAAAACACTACAAATGAACTCTGAAAAGGTTGGAACTTTTCATGGTATCATCATTTCACCCACATAGCATGTGCAAAAAAGTAGAGAGGTTTACGTCAAAAACTGGATGAACTTCGTGTACAAACTGCACAATCTCTTTCGAAGTATCACGGTTTCGGACGAAAACTCATCTGTTACAAAGGCCGGCACTTCATTTTTTTAAACTTATTACATCTCCAAACT
>NW_025229493.1:2616-3171 GCF_018294505.1 Triticum aestivum | reverse complement strand
CATAGCCTGTGCAAAAAAGTAGAGAGGTCTACAGTAAAAACTGGATGAACTTCGTGTACAAACTGCACAATCTCTTTCGAAGTATCGGGGTTTCGGACGAAAACTCATCTGTTACAAAGGCCGGCACTTCATTTTTTTAAACTTATTACATCTCCAAACTTTTTTTGCGTTCAGTATGCACCATTCAAAGCCACGTCATCAACTTTCAACCCTTTCTGACATCATTTGCTATTTTTCATGCATTTACTGATTTGTTTTAAGCTAAATGACCCTGAAATTGAAAAACACTACAAATGAACTCTGAAAAGGTTGAAACTTTTCATGGTATCATCATTTCACCCACATAGCATGTGCAAAAAAGTAGAGAGGTTTACGGCAAAAACTGGATGCACTTTGTGTACAAACTGGACAATCTCTTTCGAAGTACCAGGGTTTCGGATGAAAACTCATCTATTACAAAGGCCAGCACTCCATTTTTTAAACTTATTACAGCTCCAGACTTTTTTTGCGTTCAGTATGCACCATTCAAAGCCACGTCATCAACTTTCAACCCTT
>NW_025229493.1:1949-2450 GCF_018294505.1 Triticum aestivum | reverse complement strand
GGTTTACGGCAAAAACTGGATGCACTTTGTGTACAAACTGGACAATCTCTTTCGAAGTACCAGGGTTTCGGATGAAAACTCATCTATTACAAAGGCCAGCACTCCATTTTTTAAACTTATTACAGCTCCAGGCTTTTTTGCGTTCTGTATGCACCATTGAAAGCCATGTCATTAACTTTCAACCCTTTGTGACATCATTTGTTATTTTTCATGCATTTACTGATTTGTTTTGAGCTAAATGACCCTGAAATTGAAAAACAACATAAATGAACTCTGAAAAGGTTGAAACTTGTCATGGTATCATCATTTCACCCACATAGCATATGCAAAAAGTAGAGAGGGTTACGACAAAAACTGGACGCACTTCGTGTACAAACTGGACAATCTCTTTCGAAGTATCAGGGTTCGGACGAAAACTCATCTGTTACAAAGGCTGGCACTTCATTTTTCCAGACTTTTTTGCGGTCAGTATGCACCATTCAAAGCCACATCATCAACTTT
>NW_025229493.1:0-1718 GCF_018294505.1 Triticum aestivum | reverse complement strand
TGAAAAACACTACAAATGAACTCTGAAAAGGTTGAAACTTGTCATGGTATCATCATTTCACCCACATAGCATATCCAAAAAGTAGAGACGGTTACGACAAAAACTGGACGCACTTCGTGTACAAACTGGACAATCTCTTTCGAAGTATCAGGGTTCGGACGAAAACTCATCTGTTACAAAGGCCGGCACTTCATTTTTCCAGACTTTTTTGCGTTCAGTATGCACCATTCAAAGCCACGTCATCAACTTTCAACCCTTTCTGACATCATTTGCTATTTTCCATGCATTTACTGATTTGTTTTGAGCTAAATAAACCTGAAATTGAAAAGCACCACAAATGAACTCTGAAAAGGTTGAAACTTGTCATGGTATCATCATTTCACCCACATAGCATATGGAAAAAAGTAGAGAGGGTTACGGCAAAAACTGGATGCACTTCGTGTACAAACTGAACAATCTCTTTCGAAGTATCAGGGTTTGGACGAAAACTCATCTGTTACAAAGGTCGGCACTTCATTTTTTTAAATTTATTACAACTCCAGACTTTTTTGCGTTCAGTATGCACCATTCAAAGCCACATCATCAACTTTCAACCCTTTCTGACATCATTTACTATTTTTCATGCATTTACTGATTTGTTTTGAGCTAAATGACCTTGAAATTGAAAAGCACTACAAATGAACTCTGAAAAGGTTGAAACTTGTCATGGTATCATCATTTCACCCGTATAGTATGTGCAAAAAATAGGGAGGGTTACGGCAAAAACTAGATGCACTTCGTGTACAAACTGGACAATCTCTTTCGAAGTACCAGGTTTTCGGACTAAAACTCATCTGTTACAAAGGCACTTCATTTTTGTAAACTTATTACAACTCCAGACGTATTATCAATTTGAATATAATGATAAAACACACTAATATTAAACATAAGAAAAAAGAATCACTGAAAAATCTATTTTTAAAGTTAAGTTATTCACAAACTAGTGATTCACACAAATTTCAAATAATTCAAATTTAAACTATTCAAATTTGAAAACTACTGGCACTAATAGAAAGTTTCTAATTTTTTGTACCTAAAGAAAAAATATTCACAAAGAAACTCTAAATACAGGAAAAAACAACTCAGAAATAAATAAAAGAAAATAAATAAAGCAGAAAAGAAAAAACTATATAAAAAACAAATTTGCGCGCTGCCCAGTAGGCCTGCTTGGCCTTCGGCCTGGATGCAGGCCCGTAAGGCCCAGCAGGCCCACACAGCAGCGTGGCAAAGTTAGGCCTAGAAGCCTGCTATAGAGAGGAGCTCGAGAGAGCTACCGCACTGGGGCTTATAAACCAGTGCGGACGCTTCTCGGCTAGTGAGGTGGGACTAAACTTGATGCACCGCACCCGCGCCAGTGCACACCTTTAGTACCGGTTCGTGGCTCCAACCGGTACTAAAGGGGGGGGTCTTTAGTACCGGTTGGAGCCACCACCCGGTACTTAAGGGGTGCCGTTCCCGCCATGTGGCCTCGCCAAATTTGACCTTTAGTATCGGTTGGTGGCTCCAACCGATACTAAAGGCCCTCCTATATATATAGCACTTACAAAAAATTCAGTTAGTTTCGTCTTCATCTGCTTCGTCGTCGCGCTCATCCCCTCGCCGCCCCCGTCACGCACGCCCGTCGCTTGCTGTCCCCGTCGCCGTCCGCGTCCCCATCGCGCGCGCCCGTCCCCGCCCCC
>NW_025229492.1:21011-22163 GCF_018294505.1 Triticum aestivum | reverse complement strand
AACTTATTTGAACTCCATAGTTTTTCTGTGCTCAAAACGCACCATTCAAAGCCGCATCATCAATTTTCAACCCTTTCTGACTTCATTTGTTATTTTTCATGCATTTACTGATTATTTTGAGCTATAAGACCCTGAAATTGAAAAGCATTTCAAATGAACTCTAAAAAGGTTGAAAGTTGGCATGGTATCATCATTTGACCCACATAGCATGTGCAATAAAGTAGAGAGGGTTACGGCAAAAACTGGATGCACTTCGTGTACAAAACGGACTATCTCTTTCGAAGTATCAGGGTTTCATACGGAAACTTGTCTGTAACAAAGGGATTTCATTTTTTTAACTTATTTGAACTCCATAGTTTTTCTGTGCTCAAAACGCACCATTCAAAGCCACATTATCAATTTTCAACCCTTTCTGACTTCATTTGTTATTTTTCATGCATTTACTGATTATTTTGAGCTATAAGACCCTGAAATTGGAAAGCATTTGAAATGAACTCTGAAAAGGTTGAAAGTTGGCATGGTATCATCATTTGACCCACATAGCATGTGCAAGAATGTAGAGAGGGTTACGGCAAAAACTGGATGCACTTCGTGTACAAAACGGATAATCTCTTTCGAAGTATCAGGGTTTCATACGGAAACTCGTCTTTTACAAAGGGGTTTCATTTTTTTGAACTTATTTGAACTCCATAGTTTTTCTGTGCTCAAAATGCACCATTCAAAGCCACATCATCAATTTTCAACCCTTTCTGACTTCATTTGTTATTTTTCATGCATTTAATGGTTATTTTGAGCTATAAGACCCTCAAATTGAAAAGCATTTCAAATGAACTCTGAAAAGGTTGAAAGTTGGCATGATATCATCATTTGACGCACATAGCATGTGCAACAAAGTAGAGAGGGTTACGGGAAAAAGTGGATGCACTTCGTGTACAAAACAGACAATCTCTTTCGAAGTATCAGGGTTTCATACAGAAACTTGTCTGTAACAAAGGGATTTCATTTTTTTTTAACTTATTTGAACTCCATAGTTTTTCTGTGCTCAAAACGCACCATTCAAAGCCGCATCATCAATTTTCAACCCTTTCTGACTTCATTTGTTATTTTTCATGCATTTACTGATTATTTTGAGCTATAAGACCCTGAAATTGA
>NW_025229492.1:17955-19108 GCF_018294505.1 Triticum aestivum | reverse complement strand
GTCTTTTACAAAGGGGTTTCATTTTTTTGAACTTATTTGAACTCCATAGTTTTTCTGTGCTCAAAATGCACCATTCAAAGCCACATCATCAATTTTCAACCCTTTCTGACTTCATTTGTTATTTTTCATGCATTTAATGGTTATTTTGAGCTATAAGACCCTCAAATTGAAAAGCATTTCAAATGAACTCTTAAAAGGTTGAAAGTTGGCATGATATCATCATTTGACGCACATAGCATGTGCAAGAAAGTAGAGAGGGTTACGGCAAAAACTGGATGCACTTCGTGTACAAAACAGACAATCTCTTTCGAAGTATCAGGGTTTCATACGGAAACTCGTTTGTTACAAAGGGATTTCATTTTTTTGAACTTATTTGAACTCCATAGTTTTTCTGTGCTCAAAATGCACCATTCAAAGCCACATCATCAATTTTGAACCCTTTCTGACTTCATTTCTTATTTTTGATGCATTTACTAATTATTTTGAGCTATAAGACCCTGAAATTGAAAAGCATTTCAAATGAACTCTGAAAAGGTTGAAAGTTGGCATGGTATCATCATTTGACCCACATAGCACGTGCAAGAAAGTAGAGAGGGTTACGGCAAAAACTGGATGCACTTCGTGTACAAAACGGACAACCTCTTTCGAAGTATCTGGGTTTCATACAGAAACTTGTCTGTTACAAAGGGATTTCATTTTTTTGAACTTATTTGAACTCCATAGTTTTTCTGTGCTCAAAATGCACCATTCAAAGCCACATTATCAATTTTCAACCCTTTCCGACTTCATTTGTTATTTTTCATGCATTTACTGGTTATTTTGAGCTATAAGACCCTCAAATTGAAAAGCATTTCAAATGAACTCTGAAAAGGTTGAAAGTTGGCATGGTATCATCATTTGACCCACATATCATGTGCAAGATACTAGAGAGGGTTACGGCAAAAACTGGATGCACTTCGTGTACAAAACGGACAATCTCTTTCGAAGTATCAGGGTTTCATACGGAAACTTGTCTTTTACAAAGGGGTTTCATTTTTTTGAACTTATTTGAACTCCATAGTTTTTCTGTGCTCAAAATGCACCATTCAAAGCCACATCATCAATTTTCAACCCTTTCTGACTTCATTTGTTATTTTTCATGCATTTGCTAATT
>NW_025229492.1:12234-13072 GCF_018294505.1 Triticum aestivum | reverse complement strand
GATGCACTTCGTGTACAAAACCGACAATCCCTTTCGAAGTATCAGGGTTTCATACGAAAACTCGTCTGTTACAAAGGGGTTCCATTTTTTTGAACTTATTTGAACTCCATAGTTTTTCTGTGCTCAAAATGCACCATTCAAAGCCACATCATAAATTTTCAACCCTTTCTGACTTCATTTGTTATTTTTCATGCATTTAATGGTTATTTTGAGCTATAAGACCCTCAAATTGAAAAGCATTTCAAATGAACTCTGAAAAGGTTGAAAGTTGGCATGATATCATCATTTGACGCACATAGCATGTGCAAGAAAGTAGAGAGGGTTACGGCAAAAACTGGATGCACTTCGTGTACAAAACAGACAATCTCTTTCGAAGTATCAGGGTTTCATACAGAAACTTGTCTGTAACAAAGGGATCTCATTTTTTTTGAACTTATTTGAACTCCATAGTTTTTCTGTGCTCAAAACGCACCATTCAAAGCCGCATCATCAATTTTCAACCCTTTCTGACTTCATTTAATATTTTTCATGCATTTACTGATTATTTTGAGCTATAAGACCCTGAAATTGAAAAGCATTTCAAATGAACTCTGAAAAGGTTGAAAGTTGGCATGGTATCATCATTTGACCCACATAGCATGTGGAAGAAAGTAGAGAGGGTTACGGCAAAAACTGGATGCACTTCATGTACAAAACGGACAATCTCTTTCGAAGTATCAGGGTTTCATACGGAAACTTGTCTGTAACAAAGGGGTTTCATTTTTTTGAACTTATTTGAACTCCATAGTTTTTCTCTGCTCAAAATGCACCATTCAAAGCCACATCATCAATTTTCAAC
>NW_025229492.1:9982-10341 GCF_018294505.1 Triticum aestivum | reverse complement strand
TGCAATAAAGTAGAGAGAGTTACGGCAAAAACTGGATGCACTTCGTGTACAAAACGGACAATCTCTTTCGAAGTATCAGGGTTTCATACGGAAACTTGTGTGTAACAAAGGGATTTCATTTTTTTGAACTTATTTGAACTCCATAGTTTTTCTGTGCTCAAAATGCACCATTCAAAGCCACATTATCAATTTTCAACACTTTCTGACTTCATTTGTTAATTTTCATGCATTTACTGGTTATTTTGAGCTATAAGACCCTCAAATTGAAAAGCATTTCAAATGAACTCTGAAAAGGTTGAAAGTTGGCATGGTATCATCATTTGACCCAGATAGCATGTGCAAGAATGTAGAGAGGGTTA
>NW_025229492.1:7466-8024 GCF_018294505.1 Triticum aestivum | reverse complement strand
CTGAAATTGAAAAGCATTTCAAATGAACTCTAAAAAGGTTGAAAGTTGGCATGGTATCATCATTTGACCCACATAGCATGTGCAATAAAGTAAAGAGGGTTACGGCAAAAACTGGATGCACTTCGTGTACAAAACGGACAATCTCTTTCGAAGTATCAGGGTTTCATACGGAAACTTGTCTGTAACAAAGGGATTTCATTTTTTTTGAACTTATTTGAACTCCATAGTTTTTCTGTGCTCAAAATGCACCATTGAAAGCCACATTATCAATTTTCAACCCTTTCTGACTTCATTTGTTATTTTTCATGCATTTACTAATTATTTTGAGCTATAAGACCCTGAAATTGGAAAGCATTTCAAATGAACTCTGAAAAGGTTGAAAGTTGGCATGGTATCATCATTTGACCCACATAGCATGTGCAAGAACGTAGAGAGGGTTACGGCAAAAACTGGATGCACTTCGTGTACAAAACGGACAATCTCTTTCGAAGTATCAAGGTTTCATACAGAAACTCGTCTTTTACAAAGGGGTTTCATTTTTTGAACTTATTTGAACTC
>NW_025229492.1:0-3882 GCF_018294505.1 Triticum aestivum | reverse complement strand
TCTGGTTTGACTGGTCAGCCGACCAGTTGACCTGCTGACGTCAGCATTACCTCATGCTGACGTCATAATTCATTTTTCTGAATATAAATAATTCCAGAAATTCAAATAAACTTTGAAAATTCATATCTTTTAAACCGTAACTCGGATGAAAATGTTTTCTATATGAAAGTTGCTCAGAACGACGAGACGAATCTGAATACGCAGTCCGTTCGTCCACCACACCTCCCTAACCTATCGAACTAGCAACTTTCCCCCTCCGGTCCGTCTGCCCGAAAACGCGAAACATCGGGAATACCTCCCGGATGTTCCCCCCCTTCACCGGTACCACCTACTGTCGCGTTAGGACACCCCTAGCACCGCTCATTGACATGTCACGCATCGTCATGCTTATGTTTGCTTTGTATTTACTGTTTCTTCCCCCTCTTCTCTCCGGTAGACTACGAGACCGACACTGCTGCTGCCCAGTTCGACTACGGAGTCGACGACCCCTCCTACTTGCCAGAGCAACCAGGCAAGCCCCCCCCCCTTGATCACCAGATATCGCCTACTCTACTCTCTACTACTTGCATTAGAGTAGTGTAGCATGTTACTACTTTCGATATCCTATTCTGATGCATAGCCTGTCCTTGCTACTACTGTTGTTACCTTTACCTGCAATCCTACATGCTTGGTCTAGGATGCTAGATTTCCATCAGTGGCCCTACATTCTTGTCCGTCTGCTGTGCTATACTATCGGGCCGTGATCACCTGGGCGGTGAACACGGGCATATACTTATATACTATATATACATGACACATGTGATGATTAAAGTCGGGTCGGCTCGTAGGAGTACCCGCAAGTGGATCTTTGTGGCGGAGCGACAGGGCAGGTTGAGACCGCCTAGGTGAGAGGTGGGCCCGGCCCTGGTCGGCGTTCGCGGATACTTAACACGCTTAACGAGATCTTGGTATTTGATCTGAGTCTGGCCATTTGGTCTATACGCACTAACCATCTACGCGGGAGTAGTTATGGGTATCCCGGCGTCGTGGTATCAGCCGAAGCCTTCTTGACGTCAGCGACTGAGTGGCGCGCGCCGGATTGGACTGGAACGCCACTAGGCTAGGTCTGCTTCCGGCCGCGTACGCAACGTGCAGGTGTGCATAGGGCGATGGGCCCAGACCCCTGCGCGCATAGGGTTAGACCGGCGTGCTGACCTCTCTGTTGTACTTAGGTGGGGCTGCGACGTGTTGATCTTACGAGGCCGGGCATGACCTGGGAAAGTGTGTCCGGCCAATTGGGATCGAGCGTGTTGGGTTATGTGGTGCACCCCTGCAGGGAAGTTTATCTATTCGAATAGCCGTGTCCCTCGGTAAAAGGACGACCCGGAGTTGTACCTTGAGCTTATGACAACTAGAACTGGATACTGAGTAAAATACACCCTTCCAAGTGCCAGATACAACCCGGTGATCGCTCTCTAACAGGGCGACGAGGAGGGGATTGCCGGGTAGGATTATGCTATGCGATGCTACTTGGAGGACTTCAATCTACTCTCTTCTACCTGCTGCAAGATGGAGATGACCAGAAGCGTAGTCTTCGACAGGACTAGCTATCCCCCTTTTATTCTGGCATTCTGCAGTTCAGTCCACTGATATGCCCCTTTACACATATACCCATGCATATGTAGTGTAGCTCCTTGCTTGCGAGTACTTTGGATGAGTACTCACGGTTGCTTCTTTCCCTCTTTCCCCCCTTTTCTTTTCTATCTGGTTGTCACAACCAGATGTTGGAGTCCAGGAGCCAGACGCCACCGTCGACGACGACACCTACGACACTGGAGGTGCCTACTACTACGTGCAGCCCGCTGACGACGATCAGGAGTAGTTAGGAGGATCCCAGGCAGGAGGCCTGCGCCTCGTTCGATCTGTATCCCTGTTTGTGCTAGCCTTCTTAAGGCAAACTTGTTTAACTTATGTCTGTACTCAGATATCGTTGCTTCCGCTGACTCGTCTGTGATCGAGCACTTGTATTCGAGCCCTCGAGGCCCCTGGCTTGTATTATGATGCTTGTATGACTTATTTATGTTTTAGAGTTGTGTTGTGATATCTTCCCGTGAGTCCCTGATCTTGGTCGTACACATTTGCGTGCATGATTAGTGTACGGTCAAATCGGGGGCGTCACAAGTTGGTATCAGAGCCGACTGCCTGTAGGAATCCCCCTTTCCACACTCCTTGGCCGAAGTCGAGTCTAGACGTTACAAAACTTTTACTAACATGGCTGTGTGTCTTATGGGCCCACGTCGCCATTGGGTGGTACTAGGATCTTTTACTCCTCGACCTTTACTCTGGGACTCTGAACTCTCTTCTACTCGGGTTAAACGAATTTACTAACTTTAACACTAGGATCCCGTGACCGCGTTCACCCCAAAGTTGGATAGGCCATAGTTGTTTCTTAGAATAGTATTTTGAACAATTCACACACTGTCATTTGACTCCTTTGAAACGTCTTTGCTTTCAGATGGAATCCACGAGGCAGGTCGTTCGCCACACGACGACCATTGGTGCCTCGGGATCACCTGCGGTGCTAGCTGAGATGATGACCTATCTGGGTTATCGCTGGCACCCTGAGTACACCGTCTACGAGGAGTACCAGGACTTTAACCAGGAGCAGTACCGTGCGATCGTCCACCTCTACGCTCGGGAGTACGACTCCACTACTGTGCTGCACACCGCACATGGTGTTGGTGTGACCATCGATATGGCTGTCCACGATGCAGCCTATGCTGCTCTGACACGTCTTCGTGGAGAGTATCGGGAGTTGGACACCTCCCCTTTCAGGCACATTGCTACCGCCTCTGATGTTGGTGCAGAGGGATACTATACTGCTGCCTACTCCACTGTCACCCGAGAGCCCTTCTACCATCAGCACCTGGTTCTGCATGCTGATGGGCTGGATCGAGCTAACCGAGCTCTTCGCCACGAGATGTACACCACCCGTCAGCACCTTTACCGTGCTCTGACGCTGCTGCACCCCTTTGTCCGGTCTGGACAGGTACCGCGTTCTGCGATCTACCCAGCCAGGACCGTGATGCCCCACGGTGTCGGTTGGCCAGAGGTGGGAGGCTACTCCCCCTCACTTGGTCCTCTTATACCACCTGAGCGTCGGACTCTACACCTGAGAATCCGCGGGCCCCAGTCTGCTGACGTGGAGGACTATCCGTTACCTCACTACCAGCTGCCGGGCTACGATTACCTCCACAGTACCTCTTGGGACTGATGTAGGCTTGTTTGTAGTGTTAAAGGCATTCGCCGCGAGCCTGTGTACCGCCTATGATGTTTTAGTCTATGTACTGAACCCTGTGTACTGAACTCTATGCATGACCCCTTTTGTAAGCTATGCCGACTACTGAGTAGTAGCTATCGTGCTCCTTTCATTATGCATGTTCCATCATGAATGATTCTTGTCATTGCAAATTTTCTAAATGCTGAACTACCCCTGTTATATATTAGCAGGATGGTTAGACCAGGTGGTCGTGGTCGTGGTGGCGATGCCCCACCACCACCTGAGTACATGGCTGGTATGATCCAACAGTTTGAACTGAACCGCCAATTCATGGAAAATATGATGGCTCAGTTTCCTCGCCCCAATATGAACCAGCAGCCAGCCCAAGTGACTCTTCAAGATTTCATACGCCTCAACCCAACCATCTACCGCAGCTCAACTCAGCCTTTGGATGCTGATGACTGGCTCCGTGACATCACCTATGAGATGGAGTCTGCTGATGTAGCCCCTGCCAGCTATGTCAATTTTGCTTCCTTCTTCTTGAAGGGACCCGCAGCTCAATGGTGGGACAGCCACAGGCGTACTCTGCCAGCTGGAACAATCATCACCTGGCCAGACTTCCA
>NW_025229491.1:21167-22168 GCF_018294505.1 Triticum aestivum | reverse complement strand
TACATGTCGGTCATCAACAATCACAGTTTGGGCCGATTCTGGCCCGTTTCTTGGACTATTACTCTATTTTGGGGTCTTGGAGTCATTTCGATGATTGACGAACCCTTGGTGCGTTTACGTGTCGGTGATCAATACTCACATATTCGGCCGATTCAAGTCCGTTTTGTGCACTATCACTGCGTTTTGGGGACCTAGAGCAATTTCCACGATCGATGAACACCGGGGTTCGTTTATGTGTCCGTCGTCAACACTGAGAGTTTTTGTCACATCCCTAGTCTGGTATGACCTAGGCTAGCTAGCCATTTGTGCCTCATATTTAAATTTCATTTAAATATTGAAATGAGGATTGGTGGAACCCTCAGAATCATTTTTGAAAATGACCCAGATAAAAATTTCTCCAAAAGGGTCCAAGAAAATGCTCATGTTGCCCTCTGAAAATATTGGACAGAGATAAAAATCAAAACATTATTTTTAGGAGCTCATGGACATTTTATTTTGGCTATTTGGATTAATTCGATAAATATTTGCATTGGAAATATATTTCTATATATATGAAATATGGCCCCAAAATTATGCCATTTATAAAAGAGCTCTAGAATAATATATCCAGCTCCTGCAAAAATTGGCATAATAAAATTAAATGATTTAATATATTTATTAAATCACAAAAAATGTCAGAAAAATTAGAAAACAAAAATAAAAGAAGGAGGGGCTTACCTGGGCCTCCCCTCCCCTGCGCAGCCCAGTAGCAGCAGGCCGGCCCAGCCCACCTGGCCCTCCTCTGTCGCCTTCCTCCTCTGCCAGGAGGACGGGCGTGTGCCCGACGCTCGCCGGCACGCGCGCGCGCCACCTCCCCCCCTGCTAGCCACCTCCTGCTTCCTTCTCTCCCCCCTCGATGCCCCGGACGAAGCCACGCAGCTGCCGCACCGCTCTCACTCTCCCTCGCCCTCCTCCTCTTCCCCTGCTCTCTCTCTCTCTCTCACCCGAGAACCACCGCTGCC
>NW_025229491.1:20202-21157 GCF_018294505.1 Triticum aestivum | reverse complement strand
CCCCCCTCGATGCCCCGGACGAAGCCACGCAGCTGCCGCACCGCTCTCACTCTCCCTCGCCCTCCTCCTCTTCCCCTGCTCTCTCTCTCTCTCTCACCCGAGAACCACCGCCGCCGCCGACGAGAACCACCACGGCCACAGCCACCCCCTCGCCCCTCGGTTGTGCCCACGAGCTCCGCGACGTCATCCTCGACCCCCTCACCGAACCACGCCCCGCCGGAAGCCCTGCAGCGTCGACTTCGAGCTCTTCTTCAGCCTTCGGCCGCCGGCGACCTCGTCTTCGATTCGCGCCGTCCGGGTCGTCCCCAGGCCCACTGAGCTGTGCTTCAACCTCGCAGTGAGCTCCTCTTCCGTTTCCCCTCCTCCCTGCGCTCGTTCCCGCACTCCAGCCGCCCTCTCACCGGAGCCGATTGCTCCTCGCCGCCGGCAATGGCGCTACCATGGCCAGGGTCACCCCAGCTAGCGCCCGAGCACGTTACCGAGTTCGCCGCCCTCCCAGGAGCCCACAGAGCCTCTCCGTTTCCCCTCTAGTGCACCGCAGCGCCGCGTTCGACCTTGGCCGAACTCCGGCGGCCACCTAGGTCGACGCCGGCGCCGATTCCGGCCGCCCCGACCCCAACCGGCTCCACAGGAAGACGCGGCGCCCTCCCAGCTGCCCGTAGAGCCTCTCCGCCGCCCGGGTGGTCGCTGGAACGGCGATCCCGAGCCCCTCCGCCGTCTCGGGCATCGCCGGCGGCTAAACGCCGGCGGGATTGACCGGTCAACCGCGCTAACCCCCCCCCCCTGACGCTGACCAGTGGGCCCGACACCCCCCCTAACCACTTAATTAAATAAAATAACCCCTGTTAGCCCCCTGTCACTGACGTGTGGGTCCCACACGTCAGGTTTGACCTGGACAGCCGCGTTGACCGCTGATGCAATGATGACGTCATGCTGACGCAATTATACATTTTCT
>NW_025229491.1:10405-17580 GCF_018294505.1 Triticum aestivum | reverse complement strand
GGAGACTTCGGTCTTACTAGTGTTCTCGTGGACTTCGACTAGTAGCTAGTACCTCAGCTACGATCTTGATCGGATGTTGTAGATAGTCAGGCTCTTCAGCCTTTTTCTTTGTAGATGTCTGTACCCAGACATGTAATGCTTCCGCTTGTTGCTTGTATGCTCTGTATGACGGGTCTTGTGACCCCTATTTGCAATAATTGCTATGACGGCTCTTCTGAGCCTTTATCTATATGAGTTGTTGAGTTATGTTGTGATGCCATGTTGTACAGCACATACTTGCATGTTATGCGTACGTGTAATGTGTATTGCTATGTGTGGGATCTGACTATCTAGTTGTTTATCTTTAGTAGCCTCTCTTACCGGGAAATGTCTCCTAGTGTTACCGCTGAGCCATGGTAGCTTGCTACTGCTCTGGAACACCTAGGCTGGCCGGCATGTGTCCTTCTTCGTTCCTGTGTCTGTCCCTTCGGGGAAATGTCACGCTTTAAGTACCGGAGTCCTGTTAGCCCGCTACAGCCCGGTTTACCGGAGTCCTGCTAGCCCAGTGCTACAGCCCGGACCCACTTGCTGATGACCGACACGTTCGAAGCTGGGTCATGGATGCCTGTCCCTGTAAGTCTGTGCCACTTTGGGTTTACGACTAGTCATGTCAGCCCGGGCTCCTTATCATATGGATGCTAGCGACACTATCATATACGTGAGCCAAAAGGCGCAAACGGTCCCGGGAAAAGGTAAGACGACACCCGTGGGGATACCGTGCGTGAGGCCGCAAAGTGATATGAGGTGTTACCGGCTAGATCGATGTGACATCGAGTCGGGGTCCTGACAGCGTTGGTATCAGAGCCTGACTGCCTGTAGGATTACCAAGCCAAACTGGTCGAAGTTGAGTCTAGAAATTCTTTAGTTATATAAGGGAATTGATTGTGGGATGGAACGTAAGGCTCTTTTTACTCCTTTACCTCATGGTCTTCTGATCTGAGTCATCCTATCTTTCCTACGGGGTTAAGGAACTAGGTTTTCTCTTCCGTCTATCAGGATCACGTGTTACTACTCCGTAGCCCCATAGGATTGGTTGATCAGAGTCATACCCCAGTTTTGAGTATTTCCGGTGTAGTCTGTTTAGTATGATCTCAGAACCTTGAGTATGTTACCACCCCATTTTTAGTAGGATGTCTCATTCTGAGCATTTTACTGCCGTTATGCTGCCGAAATTTCCCTAGGAGTTCGAGAGATACTAACTCCTTGTCCTACATTCTACAGTCCATAGTTAATGTTGATTTCGTCCTTGGTTTCATTTCTCAGGATGTCATCAGCTAAGCGAAGTTCCGTCGCTCGTAGCCAGAACCATGGAGATGGTTGGGATGAGGATCCTCCCGACCAGCCTTCGTTGACAGAGCTCATGCTAGAGATGGGGAGGAACAAGCGTGAGTCTGATCGTTTGTTGGCACGTATCGAGGAGAATACCGCACATCAGTTCAAGGGATCTGTGACCATTCATGATTTCATTCGCTTGCATCCACCTACTTTTCATCATTCCATCGAGCCACTCGATGCAGATGACTGGCTCCGTAGCATCACCCATAAGCTGCGTTCTGCGAACGTAGCTGAAGATGACAAGGTCACTTATGCCACATACCACCTGGAAGGTCCTGCTAGTCTTTGGTGGCAGAACTATGAGACTTTGCTTCCAGCTGGCCAGATTCCTACCTGGAAGGATTTCACTGAGTCTTTTCGCGAGCATCACATTCCCCAGGCCCTCATTGATCGCAAGAGAGAAGAGTTCTGTAGTTTCACCCAGAGTAAGATGGCTGTTGATGCTTATAGCAGAGAATTCGAGAACCTTGCCCGCTATGCCACAGAAGAAGTGTCCACGGACGCCAAGAAGCAAGCTAGGTTCCGGAAGGGTCTCAACCCCAAGTTGCGTCGTGATCTTCACCTGCATCATTGTGATACATTCCAAGCCCTTGTGAACAAAGCCATCAATGCAGAGACAGCTCAACTCACTTACGAGGAGTCTCGTAAGCACACCCGTGATTTGGGATCTTCCTCCGGTTCTAGTTCCCAGAAACGCCGGGTTTGGGTTCCAAACTCCGCTCTTCCTTCCGGTTATACACCGAGGTCATCCTATGTGGTGCCTTCTCCAGCTCAGTCGTATGTTCCACCCGGGCCTACTGGTAGACCGTTTGTTAGTGCGGGTCCCCGTCCAACCTCAGGGACTTGCTTCACATGCGGGAAGCCAGGACACTATGCACGTGACTGCTCTCAGACTAGTTATGCTCCACCCCAGCCCGAGAAGACTGTTGGCTGTATTAAGCCATCACGCAAGATGATCAGTGTCAAGTCAGCCCCCACTGAACGTGGACGTGTGCATCACGTCTCAGCTAAAGACGCTCATGATGATCCAGATGTCGTTCTTAGCACACTCCTTGTCAATTGTCACCCAGCATCAGTTCTATTTGATACTGGAGCATCTCACTCCTTCATTTCTGAAGGCTATGCTCGTTTGCATGACATATCATTTTGTGATATGCCAACTCCGCTAGTCATCCAAACTCCTGGATCCAAATGGCAAACCTCTAGTGTAAGCCATGGTAACGAAATCCTTGTTAACAGACTTGTATTCCTTACATCACTTGTAGCCCTCAAGTCCTCAGATATTAACATCATCTTGGGTATGGACTGGATGACAGCTCATCATGCCAAGATTGATTGCTACACAAGATCTGTTCAGCTTACACACCCATCTGGCAAGATAGTCACCGTCTCCACTAGACTTGCAAAGCGTCAGCTCTATTCTCTTAATGCCAGCCCTCTTCCAGACCTTGAAGATATCCCGGTAGTCCGTGACTTTCCGGATGTCTTTCCAGAGGAACTGCCAGGTGTTCCACCTGACAGAGATGTAGAGTTCGTCATAGATCTTATCCCAGGAACAGCTCCAATCTCCCGGAGACCTTACAAGATGGCACCCTTAGAACTAGCCGAGCTTAAGAAACAACTCGATGAGTCCTTGCAAAAGGGTTTCATCCGTCCTAGCTCTTCTCCTTGGGCTTGCCCCGTCCTCTTCGTCAAGAAGAAAGACGGTACGGACTGGATGGTTGTAGATTATCGTCCCGTTAATTTGGTCACGATAAAGAACAAGTATCCGCTTCCCAGGATCAACGACCTGTATGATCAGCTCGCTGGGTCCTCAGTCTTCTCCAAGATGGATTTAAGGTTAGGCTACCATCAAATCAAGATCAGAAATGGGGACATTCCCAAGACAGCTTTTGTCACTCGTTATGGTCAGTACGAGTACACCGTCATGTCCTTTGGCCTAACCAACGCCCCAGCCACATTCTCCCGTTTGATGAACTCGATCTTCATGGAGTACCTAGATAAGTTCGTCGTGGTTTACCTCGATGATATTCTTATTTACTCGAAGAATGAGGAGGAGCATGCCGAACATCTTAGACTTGTTTTAGAAAAACTCAGAGAACACCGCCTTTATGCCAAGTTCTCCAAGTGTGAATTTTGGTTGCCAGAAGTGACCTACCTAGGCCACGTAATCTCTGGTAAGGGCATTGCTGTCAATCCCGAGAGAGTTCAAGCCGTTCTCGATTGGACTCCACCAGAGACCGTGAAACAAGTTAGGAGTTTCCTTGGTCTAGCCAGCTATTGTCGCCGCTTTGTTGAAAACTTCTCCAAAGTAGCCAAACCCCTCACGGAACTTCTCAAGAAAGATAAAAAGTTTGAGTGGTCCCCACAGTGTGAGTACAGTTTTCAGGAACTGAAAAGACGCCTGACTTCTGCTCCCATACTTGTGCCACCGGATTTCACTAAAGACTTTATTATCTACTGCGACGCCTCACGACAGGGACTAGGTTGCATTCTTATGCAGGATCGTCATGTGATTGCCTATGCATCTCGACAGTTGCATCCACATGAGGAGAATTATCCCACACATGATCTAGAGCTTGCAGCCGTAGTCTATGCACTCAAGACCTGGCGACATTACCTCCTTGGTAAACGTTGCGAGATCTACACCGATCACCAGAGTCTCAAGTATATCTTCACCCAACCAGATTTGAATCTTAGACAAAGACGTTGGTTGGAGTTGATCACAGGCTATGATCTAGGGATTACCTACACCCCAGGCAAGGCCAATGTCATGGCTGATGCTCTAAGCCGTAAATCCTATTGCAACAATCTCATGTTGCAGCAAGGCCAACCACTTCTCCATGAGGAATTCTGTAAGCTTAACCTTCACATTGCGCCTCGCGGATTCCTTTCTACCTTGGTGGCGAAACCTACCCTTGTGGATCTTATCATCGAAGCCCAGAAACATGATACGGGGATTACCCGGATCAAGAGGAACATTAAGAAGGGAGTTGGTGGATGTTTCTCTATGGATGATCGTGGTGTTGTCTTCTTCGAGAATCGTTTGGTGGTTCCCAAGAAGCAACATCTTCGGCAGTTGATTCTTAAGGAGGCACATGAATCTCCTCTCACGATTCATCCCGGAAGTACTAAGATGTATCAGGATCTACGCCAGAGGTTCTGGTGGACTAGGATGAAGAGAGAAATCGCTGAGTTCATTGCTAAATGTGACGTTTGTCGTCGCGTTAAGGCAGAGCATCAAAGACCTGCTGGCACCCTTCAGCCTTTAGCTATTCCTGAATGGAAATGGGATAAAGTTGGTATGGACTTCATCACTGGCTTTCCCAGGACCAAAAGAGGGAATAACGCTATCTTTGTAGTCATTGATCGTCTTTCCAAAGTGGCTCACTTCCTCCCTGTTCGAGAGAGTATCACTGCTAGTCAGCTTGCGGACTTATACATTTCTCGAATAGTGTCACTTCATGGTGTTCCACTAGAGATCAACTCAGACCGTGGCAGTCTTTTCACTTCTCATTTCTGGGAGAGTTTTCAAACTGCCATGGGAACCCATCTTTCCTTCAGTACCGCTTTCCACCCTCAGTCGAGTGGTCAGGTGGAACGGGTCAATCAAATTCTCGAAGACATGCTCAGAGCTTGCGTTATCTCATTCGGTATGGATTGGGAGAAATGTCTTCCTTTCGCCGAGTTTGCTTATAACAATAGCTACCAATCCAGCCTCAAGCAAGCTCCTTTTGAGGTTCTCTATGGACGAAGATGTCGAACACCTTTGAACTGGTCAGAAACCGGTGAAAGACAATTCTTTGGACCGGATATGATCCAGGAGGCAGAAGAGCAAGTTCGCATCATTCGTGAGAATTTGAAAACAGCCCAGTCTCGTCAGAAAAGCCAGTACGATCGTCATCATAAGGATATGACCTATGAAATTGGCGACCAAGCTTACCTTCGGGTTACTCCTTTAAAGGGTACCCATCGTTTCGGTATCAAGGGCAAGTTGGCTCCTCGCTACATTGGTCCTTTTCGTATTCTCGCTAAACGAGGAGAGGTTGCCTACCAATTGGAACTACCCCCACATCTTTCTCGAGTTCATGATGTCTTCCACGTCTCTCAACTCAGGCGTTGCTTCTCGGATCCCATCCGCGGAGTGGACCACGAAACGCTTGATCTCCAAGATAACCTCACATACCGAGAGTACCCGGTTCGCATTCTTGATCAAGCAGAGCGTGTTACGCGACGTCAGAACATCAAGTTTCTCAAAGTTCAGTGGTCTCATCATTCCGAGAGAGAGGCTACTTGGGAGCGAGAAGATCGTCTTCGACTGGAGTACCCCGCTTTCTTTCCGTCGACCCCTGAATCTCGAGACGAGATTCTTTCAAGTGGGGGCGAGTTGTCACATCCCTAGTCTGGTATGACCTAGGCTAGCTAGCCATTTGTGCATCATATTTAAATTTCATTTAAATATTGAAATGAGGATTGGTGGAACCCTCAGAATCATTTTTGAAAATGACCCAGATAAAAATTTCTCCAAAAGGGTCCAAGAAAATGCTCATGTTGCCCTCTGAAAATATTGGACAGAGATAAAAATCAAAACAATATTTTTAGGAGCTCATGGACATTTTATTTTTGCTATTTGGATTAATTCGATAAATATTTGCATTGGAAATATATTTCTATATATATGAAATATGGCCCCAAAATTATGCCATTTATAAAAGAGCTCTGGAATAATATATCCAGCTCCTGCAAAAATTGGCATAATAAAATTAAATGATTTAATATATTTATTAAATCAAAACAAATGTCAGAAAAATTAGAAAACAAAAATAAAAGAAGGAGGGGCTTACCTGGGCCTCCCCTCCCCTGCGCAGCCCAGCAGCAGCAGGCCGGCCCAGCCCACCTGGCCCTCCTCTGTCGCCTTCCTCCTCTGCCAGGAGGACGGGCGTGTGCCCGACGCTCGCCGGCACGCGCGCGCGCCACCTCCCCCCCTGCTAGCCACCTCCTGCTTCCTTCTCTCCCCCCTCGATGCCCCGGACGAAGCCACGCAGCTGCCGCACCGCTCTCACTCTCCCTCGCCCTCCTCCTCTTCCCCTGCTCTCTCTCTCTCTCTCACCCGAGAACCACCGCTGCCGCCGACGAGAACCACCACGGCCACAGCCACCCCCTCGCCCCTCGGTTGTGCCCACGAGCTCCGCGACGTCATCCTCGACCCCCTCACCGAACCACGCCCCGCCGGAAGCCCTGCAGCGTCGACTTCGATCTCTTCTTCAACCTTCGGCCGCCGGCGACCTCGTCTTCGATTCGGGCCGTCCGGGTCGTCCCCAGGCCCACTGAGCTGTGCTTCAACCTCGCAGTGAGCTCCTCTTCCGTTTCCCCTCCTCCCTGCGCTCGTTCCCGCACTCCAGCCGCCCTCTCACCGGAGCCGATTGCTCCTCGCCGCCGGCAATGGCGCTACCATGGCCAGGGTCACCCCAGCTAGCGCCCGAGCACGTTACCGAGTTCGCCGCCCTCCCAGGAGCCCACAGAGCCTCTCCGTTTCCCCTCTAGTGCACCGCAGCGCCGCGTTCGACCTTGGCCGAACTCCGGCGGCCACCTAGGTCGACGCCGGCGCCGATTCCGGCCGCCCCGACCCCAACCGGCTCCACAGGAAGACGCGGCGCCCTCCCAGCTGCCCGTAGAGCCTCTCCGCCGCCCGGGTGGTCGCCGGAACGGCGATCCCGAGCCCCTCCGCCGTCTCGGGCATCGCCGGCGGCTAAACGCCGGCGGGATTGACCGGTCAACCGCGCTAACCCCCCCCCCCTGAT
>NW_025229491.1:0-4673 GCF_018294505.1 Triticum aestivum | reverse complement strand
TTTTGGGGTCCCGAAGCGATTTCCATAGTTGTTGAACCCCAAGGTGTCCTTACGTGTTGGTCATCAACACTCGCAGTTTTGGCCGATTCTGGCCCATTTCATGGACTATTACTCACCGTTTTGGGGTCCCTAAGCGATTTCCATGGTTGTCGAACTCCAAGGTGCGCTTACGTGTCGGTCATCAACAATCACAGTTTGGGCCGATTCTGGCCCGTTTCTTGGACTACTACTCTATTTTGGGGTCTCAGAGTCATTCCCAGGGTGCGTTTACGTGTCGGTCATCAACACTCACATATTTGGCCGAATCGTGTCCGTTTCGTGCACGATTACTCAATGTTTTGGAGACCCAGAGGGATTTCCACGTTTGATGAACCCCGGGGTGCATTTATGTGTCTGTCGTCAACACTCACGGTTTTGGCCAATTCTGACATGTTTCGTGGACTATTACTCACGGTTTTGGGGTCCCGAAGTGATTTCCATAGTTGTTGAACTCCAAGGTGTGCTTACGTGTTGGTCATCAACACTCGTAATTTTGGCCGATTCTGGCCCGTTTCATGGACTATTACTCACCGTTTTGGGGTCCCAAAGCAATTTCCATGGTTGTCGAACTCCAAGGTGCGCTTACGTGTCGGTCATCAACAATAACTGTTTGGGCCGATTCTGGCCCGTTTCTTGGACTATTACTCTATTTTGGGGTCTCAGAGTCATTTCCATGATTGACGAACCCTTGGTGCGTTTATGTGTCGGTGATCAACACTCACATATTCGGCCGAATCGTGTCCGTTTCGTGCACTATGACTCAATGTTTTGGAGACCCAGAGGGATTTCCACGATCGATGAACCCCGGGGTTCGTTTATGTGTCCGTCGTCAACACTGAGAGTTTTGGCCAATTCTGACGGGTTTCGTGGACTATTACTCACCGTTTTGGGGTCCCGAAGCGATTTCCATAGTTGTTGAACCCCAAGGTGTCCTTACGTGTTGGTCATCAACACTCGCAGTTTTGGCCGATTCTGGCCCGTTTCATGGACTATTACTCACCGTTTTGGGGTCCCAAAGCGATTTCCATGGTTGTCGAATTCCAAGGTGCGCTTACATGTCGGTCATCAACAATCACAGTTTGGGCCGATTCTGGCCCGTTTCTTGGACTATTACTCTATTTTGGGGTTTGGAGAGATTTCGATGATTGACGAACCCTTGGTGCGTTTACGTGTCGGTGATCAACACTCACATATTCGGCCGATTCTAGTCCGTTTTGTGCACTATCACTCAGCGTTTTGGGGACCTAGAGCAATTTCCACGATCGATGAACCCCGGGGTTCGTTTATGTGTCCGTCGTCAACACTGAGAGTTTTGGCCAATTCTGACGGGTTTCGTGGACTATTACTCACCGTTTTGGGGTCCCGAAGCGATTTCCATAGTTGTTGAACCCCAAGGTGTCCTTACGTGTTGGTCATCAACACTCGCAGTTTTGGCCGATTCTGGCCCGTTTCATGGACTATTACTCACCGTTTTGGGGTCCCAAAGCGATTTCCATAGTTGTCGAACTCCAAGGTGCGCTTACGTGTCGGTCATCAACAATCACAGTTTGGGCCGATTCTGGCCCGTTTCATGGACTATTACTCACCGTTTTGGGGTCCCAAAGCGATTTCCATGGTTGTCGAATTCCAAGGTGCGCTTACATGTCGGTCATCAACAATCACAGTTTGGGCCGATTCTGGCCCGTTTCTTGGACTATTACTCTATTTTGGGGTCTTGGAGTCATTTCGATGATTGACGAACCCTTGGTGCGTTTACGTGTCGGTGATCAACACTCACATATTCGGCCGATTCTAGTCCGTTTTGTGCACTATCACTCAGCGTTTTGGGGACCTAGAGCAATTTCCACGATCGATGAACCCCGGGGTTCCTTTATGTGTCCGTCGTCAACACTGAGAGTTTTGGCCAATTCTGACGGGTTTCGTGGACTATTACTCACCGTTTTGGGGTCCCGAAGCGATTTCCATAGTTGTTGAACCCCAAGGTGTCCTTACGTGTTGGTCATCAACACTCGCAGTTTTGGCCGATTCTGGCCCGTTTCATGGACTATTACTCACCGTTTTGGGGTCCCAAAGCGATTTCCATGGTTGTCGAACTCCAAGGTGCGCTTACGTGTCGGTCATCAACAATCACTGTTTGGGCCGATTCTGGCCCGTTTCTTGGACTATTACTCTATTTTGGGGTCTCAGAGTCATTTCCATGATTGACGAACCCTTGGTGCGTTTACGTGTCGGTGATCAACACTCACATATTCGGCCGAATCGTGTCCGTTTCATGCACTATGACTCAATGTTTTGGAGACCCAGAGGGATTTCCACGATCGATGAACCCCAGGGTTCGTTTATGTGTCCGTCGTCAACACTGAGAGTTTTGGCCAATTCTGACGGGTTTCGTGGACTATTACTCACCGTTTTGGGGTCCCGAAGCGATTTCCATAGTTGTTGAACCCCAAGGTGTCCTTACGTGTTGGTCATCAACACTCGCAGTTTTGGCCGATTCTGGCCCATTTCATGGACTATTAATCACCGTTTTGGGGTCCCTAAGCGATTTCCATGGTTGTCGAACTCCAAGGTGCGCTTACGTGTCGGTCATCAACAATCACAGTTTGGGCCGATTCTGGCCCGTTTCTTGGACTACTACTCTATTTTGGGGTCTCAGAGTCATTTCCATGATTGATGAACCCCAGGGTGCGTTTACGTGTCGGTCATCAACACTCACATATTTGGCCGAATCGTGTCCGTTTCGTGCACGATTACTCAATGTTTTGGAGACCCAGAGGGATTTCCACGATTGATGAACCCCGGGGTGCATTTATGTGTCTGTCGTCAACACTCACGGTTTTGGCCAATTCTGACATGTTTCGTGGACTATTACTCACGGTTTTGGGGTCCCGAAGTGATTTCCATAGTTGTTGAACTCCAAGGTGTGCTTACGTGTTGGTCATCAACACTCGCAATTTTGGCCGATTCTGGCCCGTTTCATGGACTATTACTCACCGTTTTGGGGTCCGAAAGCGATTTCCATGGTTGTCGAACTCCAAGGTGCGCTTACGTGTCGGTCATCAACAATCACTGTTTGGGCCGATTCTGGCCCGTTTCTTGGTCTATTACTCTATTTTGGGGTTTGGAGTCATTTCGATGATTGACGAACCCTTGGTGCGTTTACGTGTCGGTGATCAACACTCACATATTCGGCCGATTCTAGTCCGTTTTGTGCACTATCACTCAGCGTTTTGGGGACCTAGAGCAATTTCCACGATCGATGAACCCCGCGGTTCGTTTATGTGTCCGTCGTCAACACTGAGAGTTTTGGCCGATTCTGACGGGTTTCGTGGACTATTACTCACCGTTTTGGGGTCCCTAAGCGATTTCCATGGTTGTCGAACTCCAAGGTGCGCTTACGTGTCGGTCATCAACAATCACAGTTTGGGCCGATTCTGGCCCGTTTCTTGGACTACTACTCTATTTTGGGGTCTCAGCGTCATTTCCATGATTGACGAACCCCAGGGTGCGTTTACGTGTCGGTCATCAACACTCACATATTTGGCCGAATCGTGTCCGTTTCGTGCACGATTACTCAATGTTTTGGAGACCCAGAGGGATTTCCACAATTGATGAACCCCGGGGTGCATTTATGTGTCTGTCGTCAACACTCACGGTTTTGGCCAATTCTGACATGTTTCGTGGACTATTACTCACGGTTTTGGGGTCCCGAAGTGATTTCCATAGTTGTTGAACTCCAAGGTGTGCTTACGTGTTGGTCATCAACACTCGCAATTTTGGCCGATTCTGGCCCGTTTCATGGACTATTACTCACCGTTTTGGGGTCCGAAAGCGATTTCCATGGTTGTCAAACTCCAAGGTGCGCTTACGTGTCGGTCATCAACAATCACTGTTTGGGCCGATTCTGGCCCGTTTCTTGGACTACTACTCTATTTTGGGGTCTCAGAGTCATTTCCATGATTGACGTACCCCAGGGTGCGTTTACGTGTCGGTCATCAACACTCACATATTTGGCCGAATCGTGTCCGTTTCGTGCACGATTACTCAATGTTTTGGAGACCCAGAGGGATTTCCACGATTGATGAACCCCGGGGTGCATTTATGTGTCTGTCGTCAAAACTCACGGTTTTGGCCAATTCTGACATGTTTCGTGGACTATTACTCACGGTTTTGGGGTCCCGAAGTGATTTCCATAGTTGTTGAACTCCAAGGTGTGCTTACGTGTTGGTCATCAACACTCGCAATTTTGGCCGATTCTGGCCCGTTTCATGGACTATTACTCATCGTTTTGGGGTCCCAAAGTGATTTCCATGGTTGTCGAATTCCAAGGTGCGCTTACATGTCGGTCATCAACAATCACAGTTTGGGCCGATTCTGGCCCGTTTCTTGGACTATTACTCTATTTTGGGGTCTTGGAGTCATTTCGATGATTGACGAACCCTTGGTGCGTTTACGTGTCGGTGATCAATACTCACATATTCGGCCGATTCAAGTCTGTTTTGTGCACTATCACTGCGTTTTGGGGACCTAGAGCAATTTCCACGATCGATGAACACCGGGGTTCGTTTATGTGTCCGTCGTCAACACTGAGAGTTTTGGCCAATTCTGACGGGTTTCGTGGACTATTACTCACC
>NW_025229490.1:0-22169 GCF_018294505.1 Triticum aestivum | reverse complement strand
GTGTGTCGCCATTTCAGTTCTGAAAAAATCAAAAGAAAATGATAAAAACTTCAAAAAATAAAATCCTTCGAGAGGTAGTTATATTACTACATCTACTAGTTAGGAAAATTTGAAAACTTAAATTTGGACATGTTTTGCAAAAAGTGCAGGTAAAATGTAAATGGCTATAACTTTTGCATACGATGTCGGAAAAAACGTATAATATATCAAAAAATTCAGCACGAAAATCCGCATCCGATGGAGATCGCCTACGGCCTGTTTGCAATTTTTTAGAATCCTCAAATTCCAAAACGAAAAAAAGATATGGTTAAATTTCAGTTTTAAAAAAAATTGGTTAAATCTGGTCAAACTACTTATTCAAGAAGTATTAATGTTACTACATAATTATTCAAGAATATTAGTGTTACTAAATAATTATCTCAATTTTTTAAATTTTGGTCAAATCTGGTCAAACTATGGTCAAACTGTGGTCAAACTATGGTCAAACTTATTCAAGAAATATTAGTGTTACTAAATAATTACTGTTTTTTAGAATAATAGTTTCAAACTCAAACGGTGAAACGTGTGACCTAATGCTCAAGCTAAACTGCTGAGGGTTAATAGGATTGACAGCTTACATTTGTCAGGAAAACAACAAGTGCAGACTTGGAATGTAGGGGGAATAGAACTCCGAAGTTAAGCGTGCTCAGGCTGGGGGAGTGAGAGGATGGGTGACCGGCCGGGAAGTCAGGCGATTTGGAATGAGTGATCCACACTTGAGCAGTTAAGAGAGGTGATTAGAGACTAATCATCAAATAATTCAGAAAAAATAAAAATCGAAAAAAAATCAATTTTTTTTTCCAAAATTTTCAAAAAAAATTCAAAAAAAACCTTTAGTACCGGTTGGTGACAGCAACTGGTACTAAAGGTCACCCATACCAGGGTGCGAGCTCACGCCACGTGGTGGCACTTTAGCGTCGGTTCGTGCCGAACCGGTACTAAAGGGGGGGCCTTTAGTGCCACCCGTTAGTGCCGGTTATGGAACCGGCACTAAAGGCCCTTACGAACCAGCGCTAAAGCTCCGTTTTCTACTAGTGATGCCCCCTCCGGCGGAGCTCCAGAACAGGCCCCAAGATGGGTTCTCGTGGATACATAGGTTGCGGCGGTGGAATTACGTTTTTAGCTCCGTTTCTGATCGTTTGGGGGTACATAGGTATATATAGGAGGAAGGAGTACGTCGATGAAGCAACAGGGGGCCCACGAGGGTGGAGGGCGTGCCTGGGGGGTAGGCGCGCCCCCCTACCTCGTGGCTTCCTCCTTTATTTCTTGACGTAGGGTCCAAGTCTCCTGGATTATGTTCATTCCGAAAATCACGTTCCCGAAGGTTTCATTCCGTTTGGACTCCGTTTGATATTCCATTTCTGCGAAACTTTGAAATAGGCAAAAAGAGCAATTCTGGGTTGGACCTCCGGTTAATAGGTTAGTCCCAAAAATAACATAAAAGTGGATAATAAAGCCCAATAATGTCCAAAACAGTAGATAATATAGCATGGAGCAATCAAAAATTATAGATACGTTGGAGACGTATCAAGCATCCCCAAGCTTAATTCTTGCTCGTCCTCGAGTAGGTAAATGATAAAAAAGATAATTTTGATGCGGAGTGCTACTTGGAATAATTTTAATGTAAATCTTCTTAATTGTGGTATGAATATTCAGATCCGAAAAATTCAAGATAAAAGTTCACATTGACATAAAAATAATAATACTTCAAGCATACTAACTAAGCAATTATGTCTTCTCAAAATAACATGGCCAAAGAAAGTTCATCCCTACAAAATCATATAGTTTAGTCATGCTCCATTTTCGTCACACAAGAATGCTCTCATCATGCACAACCCCGATGACAAGCCAAGCAATTGTTTCATACTTTAGTAATCTCAAACCTATAAACTTTCATGCAATATATGAGCGTAAGCCATGGACATAGCACTATGGGTGGAATAGAATATGATGATGGGGGTTATGTGGAGAAGACAAAAAGGAGAAAGTATCACATCAACGAGGCTAATCAATGGGCTATGGAGATGCCCATCGATTGATGTTAATGCAAGGAGTAGGGATTGCCATGCAACGGATGCACTAGAGCTATAAATGTATGAAAGCTCAACAAAAGAAACTAAGTGGGTGTGCATCCAACTTTCTTGCTCACGAAGACCTAGGGCACTTGAGGAGGCCCATTGTTGGAATATACAAGCCAAGTTCTATAATGAAAAATTCCCACTAGTATATGAAAGTGACAAAACAAAAGACTCTCTATCATGAAGATTATGGTGCTACTTTGAAGCACAAGTGTGGCAAAGGATAATAGCATTGTCCCTTCTCTCTTTTTCTCTCTCTTTTTTTGGGCCTTCTCTTTTTTTATGGCCTTTCTCTCCCCCTTTTTTAATTCCTCACTTGGGACAATGCTCTAGAAAATGATGATCATCACACTTCTATTTATTTACAACTCAATGATTACAACTTGATGCTAGAACAAAAGATGACTCTATATGAATGCCTCCGGCGGTGTACCGGGATATGCAATGAACCAAGAGTGACATGTATGAAACAATTATGAATGGTGGCTTTGCCACAAATACTATGTCAACTACATGATCATGCTAAGCAATATGACAATGATGAATGTGTCATAATAAACGGAATGGTGGAAAGTTACATGGCAATATATCTCGGAATGGCTATGGAAATGCCATAATAGGTAGGTATGGTGGCTGTTTTGATGAAGATATAAGGAGGTTTATGTGTGAAAGAGCGTATCATATCACGGGTTTTGGATGCACCGGCGAAGTTTGCACCAACTCTCAATGTGAGAAAGGGCAATGCACGGTACCGAAGAGGCTAGCAATGATGGAAAGGTGAGAGTGCGTATAATCCATGGACTCAACATTAGTCATAAAGAACTCAGATACTTATTGCAAAATCTACAAGTCATCAAAAACCAAGCACTACGTGCATGCTCCTAGGGGGATAGATTGGTTGGAAAAGACCATTGCTCGTCCCCGACCGCCACTCATAAGGAGGACAATGCAAGAACACCTCATGTTTCAAATTTGTTACATAACGTTTACCATATGTGCATGCTATGGGACTTGCACCTAAGAATTTCTCAAATTCACAACTACTCAACTAGCACAACTTTGATATTATTACCTCCATATCTCAAAACAATCATCAAGCATCAAACTTCTCTTAGTATTCAAAACACTCATAAGAAGATTTTTACTAATCTTGAATACCTAGCATATTAGGATTATTTAAGAAAATTACCATGCTATTTAAGACTCTCAAAATAATCTAAGTGAAGCATGAGAGATCAACAGTTTCTATAAAACAAATCCACCACCGTGCTCTAAAAGATATAAGTGAAGTACTAGAGCAAAACTATATAACTCAAAAGATATAAGTGAAGCACATAGAGTATTCGAACAAATTCCAAATCATGTATGGCTCTCTCAAAAGGTGTGTACAGCAAGGATGATTGTGGTAAACTAAAAATAAAAGACTCAAATCATACAAGACACTCCAAGCAAAACACATATCATGTGGTGAATAAAAATATAGCTCCAAGTAAAATTACCGATGGAAGTAGACGAAAGAGGGGATGCCTTCCGGGGCATCCCCAAGCTTTGGCTTTTAGGTGTCCTTATATTATCTTGGGGGTGCCATGTACATCCCCAATCTTAGGCTCTTGCCACTCCTTTTCCATAATCCATCAAATCTTTACCCAAAACTTGAAAACTTCACAACACAAAACTTAAAGTAGAAAATCTCGTGAGCTCCGTTAGCGAAAGAAAACAAAAGACCACTTCAAGGTACTGTAATGAACTCATTCTTTATTTATATTGGTGTTAAAACTACTGTATTCCAACTTCTCTATGGTTTATAAACTATTTTACTAGCCATAGATTCATCAAAATAAGCAAACAACACACGCAAAACAGAATCTGTCAAAAATAGAACAGTCTGTAGTAATCTGTAACTAGCGCAAGATCTGGAACCCCAAAAATTATAAAATAAATCGCTGGACGTGAGGAATTTATCTATTAATTATCTAAAAAAAGAATTAACTAAATATCACTTGCCAAATAAAAATGGCAGCAGTTCTCGTGAGGGCTAAAGTTTCTGTTTTTTACAACAAGATAACAAGACTTTCCCCAAGTCTTCGCATCGGTTCTACTTGGAACAAACACTAATTAAACACAAAAAACACAACTAAAACAGAGGCTAGGTAAATTATTTATTACTAAACAGGAGCAAAAATCAAGGAATAAAAATAAAATTGGGTTGCCCCCCAACAAGTGCTATCGTTTAACGCCGCTAGCTAGGCATAAAAAGCAAGGATAGATCTAGGTATTGCCATCTTTGGTAGGCAATCCATAAGTGGCTCTCATAATAGATTCATAAGGTAATTTAATTTTGTTTCTACGAAAATGTTCCATGCCTTTCCTTAACGGAGATAGGAATCTAATATTTCCTTCCCTCATATCAATAATTGCACCAATCGTTCTAAGGAAAGGTCTACCAAGGATAATAGGACATGAAGGATCGCAATCTATGTCAAGAAAAATAAAATCTACGGGCACATAATTACTATTTGCGACACTAAGAACATCATTGATTCTTCCCATTTGTTTCTTAATAGTGTAATCCGCAAGGTGCAAGTTTAAAGAGCAATCATCAAAATCACGGAAACCTAACAAATCACACAAGGTCTTTGGAATCGTGGAAACACTAGCACCCAAATCACATAAAGCATAGAACTCATGATCTTTAATCTTAATTTTAATAGTTGGTTCCCACTCATCATTAAGTTTTTTAGGGATAGAAACTTGCAACTCAAGTTTTTCTTCATAAGATTGCATCAAGGCATCAACGATATGTTTAGTAAACGCTTTATTTTGACTATAAGCATGAGGAGAATTTAGCACGGATTGCAATAAGGAAATACAATCAATCAAAGAGCAATTTTCATAATTAAATTCCTTGACATCCAAAATAGTGGGTTAATCAATATCTAGGGTTTTAATTTCTTCAATCCCACTTTCATCAAATTTAGCATCAAGATCTAAAAACTCCAAATTTTTGGAACGCCTTCTAGGTAAAGGTGGATCATATTCAGTCCCATCATTATCAATATTCATATTGCAAAACAAAGATTTAATAGGGGACACATCAATAACTTTTAGATCTTCATCTTTATTTTCATAGGAACTAGAAGAACACGCTCTTATAAAGGCATCTTTCTTAGCACGCATCATAGCGGTTCTTTCTTTGCACTCATCAATGGAAAATTCTCATGGCTTTGAGAGACTCATTGATATCATGCTTAGGAGGAATAGATCTAAGTTTCAAAGAATCAACATCAAGAGAAATAATATCAACGTTCCTAGCAACCTCATCAATCTTAAGCAATTTTTCTTCAATCAAAGCATTGAAATTCTTTTGCGAAGTAATAAATTCTTTAATATTAGATTCAAAATCAGAGGGCATCTTATTATAATTTCCATAAGAATTGTTGTAGGAATTACCATAATTATTAGAGGGATTACCAGGATAAGGCCTAGGATTAAAATTTCCACTATACGCGTTGTTACCAAAATTGTTCCTACCAACAAAATTTATATCCAGAGATTCATTATTATTCTCAATCAAAGTAGACAAAGGCATATCATTAGGATCAGAAGAAACACTCTTACTAGCAAATAATTTCATAAGTTCATCCATCTTTCCACTCAAAACATTAATTTCTTCTATCACATGCACCTTTTTATTAGTAGATCTTTCAGTATGCCATTGAGAATAATTAACCATAATATTATCTAGGAGTTTAGTAGCTTCTCCTAAAGTGATTTCCATAAAAGTGCCTCCCACGGCAAAATCTAAAAGATTTCTAGAAGCAAAATTCAATCCGGCATAAAATTTTTGTATAATCATCCACAAATTCAAACCATGAGTAGGGCAATTACGTATCATTAATTTCATCCTCTCCCAAGCTTGTGCAACATGTTCATGATCAAGTTTCTTAAAATTCATAATATCGTTTCTAAGGGAGATGATCTTAGTGAGAGGAAAATACTTAGAGATAAAAGCATCTTTGCACTTGTTCCAAGAATTGATACTATTTTTAGGCAAAGATGAAAACCAAGCTTTAGCACAATCTCTAAGCGAAAAAGGAAATAGCTTCAAATTAACAATATCGTTGTCCACATCTTTCTTCCTTTGCATATCACACAAATCAACGAAGCTATTTAGATGGATAGCGGCATCTTCACTAGGAAGGCCGGAAAACAGATCTTTCATGACAAGATTCAGCAAAGTGGCATTAATTTCACAAGATTCAACATCGGTAAGAGGAGCAATCGGAGTGCTAATAAAATCATTGTTGTTGGTATTGGTAAAGTCACACAACTTAGTGTTATCTTGAGCCATCGTGACAAGCAAAACAATCCAACACACAAGCAAACAAAAATCAAGAGGGCAAAAAGAGGCAAATAGAGAAAGAGAGGGAGGACAGAGAGAGAGAGGGCGAATAAAAATGGCAAGGGTGAAGTGGGGGAGAGGAAAACGAGAGGCAAAGGGCAAATAATGTAATGCGGGAGATAAGGGTTGTGACGGCTACTTGGTATGTTGACTTTTGCGTAGACTCCCCGGCAACGGCGCCAGAAATCTTCTTGCTACCTTTTGAGCACTACGTTGGATTTCCTTGAAGAGGAAAGGATGATGCAGCAAAGTAGCATAAGTATTTCCCTCAGTTTTTGATAACCAAGGTATCAATCCAGTAGGAGGCTACGCGCGAGTCCCTCGTACCTGCACAAAACAAATAACTCCTCGCAACCAACGCGATAAGGGCTTGTCAATCCCTTCACGGTCACTTACGAGAGTGAGATCTGATATATATGATAAGATAATATTTTTGGTATTTTTTTGATCAATATGCAAAGTAAAATAAAAGAAAAGTAAAAAAGCAAAGGAAATATCTAAGTATTGGAAGATTAATATGAGGAAGATAGACCCGGGGGCCATAGGTTTCACTAGTGGCTTCTCTCAAGAGCATAAGTATTTTACGGTGGGTGAACGAATTACTGTTGAGCAATTGACAGAATTGATTATAGTTATGAGAATATCTAGGTATGATAATGTATATAGGCATCATCTCCGAGACAAGTAGACCGACTCCTGCCTGCATCTACTACTATTACTCCACACATCGACCGCTATCCAACATGCATCTAGAGTATTAAGTTCATGAAAACAGAGTAACGCCTTAAGCAAGATGACATGATGTAGAGGGATAAATTCATGCAATATGATAAAAACCCCATCTTGTTATCCTCGATGGCAACAATACAATATGTGCCATGCTGCCCCTACTGTCTCTGGGAAAGGACACCACGAGATTGAACCCAAAGCTAAGCACTTCTCCCATTGCAAGAAAGATCAATCTAGTAGGCCAAACCAAACTAATAATTCGAAGAGACTTGCAAAGATAACCAATCATACATAAAAGAATTCAGAGAAGATTCAAATATTGTTCATAGATAATCTTGATCATAAACCCACAATTCATCGGTCTTAACAAACACATGCTACCTCTTTTTGCACTGCGTTGGTTTTCCCCGAAGAGGAAGGGATGATGTAGCAAAGTAGCGTAAGTATTTCCCTCGGTTTTTGAGAACCAAGGTATCAATCCAGTAGGAGGCTACGCGCAAGTCCCTCGTACCTGCACAAAACAAATAAATCCTCGCAACCAACACAAATAGGGGTTGGCAATCCCTATTGGGCCACTTATGAGAGTGAGATCTGATTGATATGATAAGATAATATTTCTGGTATTTTTATGATAAAGATGCAAAGTAAAATAAAAGCAAAGTAAATAACTAAGTAGTAGGAGATTGATATGATAAAGATAGACCCGGGGGCCATAGGTTTCACTAGTGGCTTCTCTCGAGGGCATAAGTATTCTACAGTGGGTGAACAAATTACTGTTGAGCAATTGACAGAATTGAGCATAGTTATGAGAATATCTAGGTATACTCATGTATATAGGCATCACGTCCGAGACAGGTAGACCGACTCCCACCTGCATCTACTACTATTACTCCACTCATCGACCGCTATCCAGCATGCATCTAGAGTATTAAGTTAAAAACAGAGTAACGCCTTAAGCAAGATGACATGATGTAGAGGGATAGACTCATGCAATACGAAAAAAACCCCATCTTGTTATCCTCGATGGCAACAATACAATACGTGCCTTGCTGCCCTTACTGCCACCGGGAAAGGACACCGCAAGATTGAACCCAAAGCTAAGCACTTCTCCCATTGCAAGAAAGATCAATCTAGTAGGCCAAACCAAACTAATAATTCGAAGAGACTTGCAAAGATAACCAATCATACATAAAATAATTCAGAGAAGATTCAAATATTATTCATAGATAGACCTGATCATAAACCCACAATTCATCGGTCTCAACAAACACACCGCAAAAAGAAGATTACATCGAATAGATCTCCACAAGAGAGGGGGAGAACATTGTATTGAGATCCAAAAAGAGAGAAGAAGCCATCTAGCTACTAACTATGGACCCGTAGGTCTAAAGTAAATTACTCACACTTCATCGGAGAGGCTATGGTGTTGATGTAGAAGCCCTCCGTGATCGATGCCCCCTCCGGCGGAGCTCCGGAACAGGTCCCAAGATGGGATCTCGTGGATACAGAAAGTTATGGCGGTGGAATTAGGGTTTTGGCTCCTCTTCTGGTCATTTGGGGGTACGTGGATATATATAGGAGGAAGAAGTACGTCGGTAGAGCAACAGGGGCCCCACGAGGGTGGAGGGCGCGCCTGGGGGGGGGGGGTAGGCGCGCCCCCCTACCTCGTGGGCTCATGTTACGTTTCTTGACATAGGGTCCAAGTCTCCTGAGTCTTATCTGATGAGAAAATCACGTTCCCGAAGGTTTCATTCCGTTTGGACTCCGTTTGATATTCCTTTTCTTCGAAACCCTAAAATTGGCAAAAAAACTGCAATTCTGGGATGGGCCTCCGTTTAATAGGTTAGTCCCAAAAATAATATAAAAGTGGACAATAAAGCCCAATAATGTCCAAAACAGTAGATAATATAGCATGGAGCAATCAAAAATTATAGATACGTTGGAGACGTATCAATCATCCCCAAGCTTAATTCCTGCTCGTCCTCGGGTAGGTAAATGATAAAAACAGAATTTTTGATGCGGAGTGCTACTTGGCATAATTTTAATGTAATTCTTCTTAATTGTGGTATGAATATTCACATCCGAAATATTCAACACAAAAGTTTATATTGACATAAAAAGATAATGCTTCAAGCATACTAACTAAGCAATTATGTGTTCTCAAAATAACATGGCCAAAGAAAGTTCATCCCTACAAAATCATATGGTTTAGTCATGTTTCATTTTCGTCACACAAGAATGCTACCATCATGCACAACCCCAATGACAAGCCAAGCAATTGTTTCATACTTTTGTAATCTCTAACCTATAAACTTTCACACAATATATGAGCGCGAGCCATGGACATAGCACTATAGGTGGAATAGAATATAATGAGGAGGGTTATGTGGAGAAGACAAAAAAGGAGAAAGTCTCACATCAACGAGGCTAATAAATGGGCTATGAAGATGCCCATCGATTGATGTTAATGCAAGGAGTAGGCATTGCCATGCAACGGATGCACTAAATCTATAAATATATGAAAGCTCAACAAAAGAAACTAGTGGGTGTGCATCCAACTTGCTTGCTCACGAAGACCTAGGGCACTTGAGGAGGTCCATTGTTGGAATATACAAGCCAAGTTCTATAATGAAAAATTCCCACTAGTATATGAAAGTGCTAACATGAGAGACTCTCTACTATGAAGATCATGGTGCTACTTTGAAGCACAAGTGTGTCAAAGGATAGTAACATTGTCCCTTCTCTCTTTTTCTCTCATTTTTTTCTTTTTTGGGCCTTTTCTCTTTTTTTATGGCCTTTCTCTTTTTTTAGGCCTTCTCTTTTTATGGCCTTTCCTCTTTTTTTTTCTTTTTTTATATTCCTCACTTGGGACAATGCTCTAGAAAATGATGATCATCACACTTCTATTTATTTACAACTCAATGATTACAACTCGATACTAGAACAAAGATGACTCTATATGAATGCTTCCGGTGGTGTAGCGGGATATGCAATGAACCAAGAGGGACATGTATGAAAGAATTATGAACGGTGGCTTTGCCAAAAATACTATGTCAACTACATGATCATGCTAAGCAATATGACAATGATGAATGTGTCATGATGAACGGAATGATGGAAAGTTGCATGGCAGTATATCTTGGAATGGCTATGGAAATGCCATAATAGGTAGGTATGGTGGCTATTTTGAGGAAGATATAAGGAGGTTTATGTGTGAAAGAGCGTATCATATCACGGGGTTTGGATGCACCGGCGAAGTTTGCGCCAACTCTCAATGTGAGAAGCAATGCACGGTACCAAAGAGGCTAGCAAGGATGGAAGAGTGAGAGTGCATATAATCCATGGACTCAACATTAGTCATAAAGAACTCACATACTTATTGCAAAAATCTACAAGTCATCAAAAACCTCGGTACTACGTGCATGCTCCTAGGGGGATAGATTGGTAGGAAAAGACCATTGCTCGTCCCCGACCGCCACTCATAAGGAAGACAATCAAATAACACCTCATGTTTCAAATTTGTTGCATAACGTTTACCATACATGCATGCTACGGGACTTGCAAACTTTAACACAAGCATTTCTCAATTTCACAACTACTCAACTAGCACGACTTTGATATTATTACCTCCATGTCTCAAAACAATCATCAAGCATCAAACTTCTCTAAGTATTCAACACACTCATAAGAAAGTTTTATTATTAATCTTGCATACCAAGCATATTAGGATTTTAAGCAAATTACCATGCTATTAAGACTCTTAAAATAATCTAAGTGAAGAATGAGAGATCAATAGTTTCTATAAAACAAATCCACCACCGTGCTCTAAAAGATATAAGTGAAGCACTAGAGCAAAATTATATAACTCAAAAGATATAAGCGAAGCACATAGAGTATTCTAACAAATTCCAAATCATGTATGGCTCTCTCAAAAGGTGTGTACAGCAAGGATTATTGTGCTAAACTAACAAGCAAAGGCTCAAATCATACAAGACGCTCCAAGTAAAACACATATGATGTGGTAAATAAAAATATAGCTCCAAGTAAAGTTACCGATAGAAGTAGACGAAAGAGGGGATGCCCGGAAGCTTTGGCTTTTAGGTGTCCTTAGATTATCTTGGGGGTGCCATGGGAATACCCAAGCTTAGGCTCTTGCCACTCCTTTTCCATAATCCATCAAATCTTTACCCAAAACTTGAAAACTTCACAACACAAAACTTAAAGTAGAAAATCTCGTGAGCTCCGTTAGCGAAAGAAAACAAAAGGCCACTTCAAGGTACTGTAATGAACTCATTATTTATTTATATTGGTGTTAAAACTACTGTATTCCAACTTCTCTATGTTTTATAAACTATTTTACTAGCCATAGATTCATCAAAATAAGCAAACAACACACACAAAACAGAATCTGTCAAAAACAGAACAGTCTGTAGTAATCTGTAACTAACGCAAGATCTGGAACCCCAAAAATTCTAAAATAAATTTCTGGACGTGAGGAATTTATCTATTAATCATATTCAAAAAGAATTAACTAAATATCACTTCCCAAATAAAAATGTCAGCAGTTCTCGTGAGCGCTAAAGTTTCTGTTTTTTACAGCAAGATAACAAGACTTTCCCAAGTCTTCCCATCGGTTCTACTTTGCACAAACACTAATTAAACACAAAAAACACAACCAAAACAGAGGCTAGGTAAATTATTTATTACTAAACAGGATCAAAAATCAAGGAATAAAAATAAAATTGGGTTGCCTCCCAACAAGCGCTATCGTTTAACGCCCCTAGCTAGGCATAACAAGCAAGAATAGATCTAGGTATTGCCATCTTTGGTAGGCAATTCTTCAATGAGGCATCTACCATCTTTAGGAGTTTCTTTATTTTTATTAATTATCAAGCTTTTAGGCACAAGATCGAAAAATTCATTTGTAACAAATGGTTCCTTAATGATAGCAAAAAGATTGGGTTGAACACTTATAGATTTAAGATCCGCATTTTCCTTACTAGATGATTCACCCTTATTTTTAGGAACATACATAAGCTTGGAAACTTTATTGGAGGAACTTGGAGTATTATTTACGGAAGAAAAAGTGGTTCCGAAATTGGTAATAATATTCTCAAGTTTATCGATCCTAACGGAATTGTGATTTATTTTCTCATTAACTATGGGTACCTTTTCTTTAATGTCTTTTAAAGTAACTCCTACTTTAGATCCATATTGAGAGATTCGGCTGTGGATCTTTTTATCCAAATTTTCAATTAACTCTAAGGTAGCAACCTTATTTTCAATAATTTCAAGCCTTTGCATTACATGCACCAAAGTTAATATAGTTCCATTAACCAAAAGTGGGGGGAGCCAAATAAATCTAACATAGCATTATAAGAATAAAAAGTATGGCTACCCAAAAAATTCCCTCCGGTAATAGTATCAAGAACATAACGGTGCCAAGGAGTAATGCCTACGTAAAAATTGCGAAGGAGAATGGTAGTAGATTGCTTCCTAGTAGATTTATTTTGAGCATTGCAAATTCTATACCAAGCATATTTTATATTTTCACCCTCCCTTTTATTAAAAATTAGAATTTCATTCTTGGGAGACAACGGAGAAGATAGGGGACTAGCCAGAACGACAAGCAAGCAAACTAACACACAAGCAAACAAAAAGCAAGCGGACAAAAAGGGGAAAATAGAGAGGGGGATAGAGAGAGAGAGGGGGCATATAAAATGGCAAGGGTGAATTGGGGGGAGAGGAAAACGAGAGGCAACTGGCAAATAATGTAATGCGGGAGATAAGGGTATGTGATGGGTACTTGGTATGTTGACTTTTGCGTAGACATCCCTGGCAACGGCGCCAGAAATCCTTCTTGCTACCTATTTTAGCACTGCATTGGTTTTCCCCGAAGAGGAAGGGATGATGTAGCAAAGTAGTGTAAGTATTTCCCTCAGTTTTTGAGAACCAAGGTATCAATCCAGTAGGCGGCTATGCGCAAGTCCCTCGTACCTGCACAAAACAAATAAATCCTCGCAACCAACGCAAATAGGGGTTGTCAATCCCTATAGGGCCACTTACGAGAGTGAGATCTGATAGATATGATAAGATAATATTTTTGGTATTTTTATGATAAAGATGCAAAGTAAAATAAAAGCAAAGTAAATAGCAAAGTAAATAACTAAGTAGTAGGAGATTGATATGATAAAGATAGACCCGGGGGCCATAGGTTTCACTAGTGGCTTCTCTCGAGAGCATAAGTATTCTACGATGGGTGAACAAATTACTGTTGAGCAATTGACAGAATTGAGCATAGTTATGAGAATATCTAGGTATGATCATGTATATAGGCATCACGTCCGAGACAAGTAGACCGACTCCCGCCTGCATCTACTACTATTACTCCACTCATCGACCTTTATCCAGCATGCATCTAGAGTATTAAGTTAAAAACAGAGTAACGCCTTAAGCAAGATGCGATGATGTAGAGGGATAGACTAATGCAATATGAAGAAAACCCCATCTTGTTATCCTCGATGGCAACAATACAATACGTGCCTTGTTGCCCTTACTGTCACCGGGAAAGGACACCGCAAGATTGAACCCAAAGCTAAGCACTTCTCCCATTGCAAGAAAGATCAATCTAGTAGGCCAAACCAAACTGATAATTTGAAGAGACTTGCAAAGATAACCAATCATACATAAAAGAATTCAGAGAAGATTCAAATATTATTCATAGATAGACTTGATCATAAACCCACAATTCATCGGTCTCAACAAACACACCGCAAAAAGAAGATTACATCGAATAGATCTCCACAAGAGAGGGGGAGAACATTGTATTGAGATCCAAAAAGAGAGAAGAAGACATCTAGCTACTAACTATGGACCCGTAGGTCTGACATAAACTACTCACACTTCATCAGAGAGGCTATGGTGTTGATGTAGAAGCCCTCCGTGATCGATGCCCCCTCCGGCGGAGCTTCGGAACAGGCCCCAAGATTGGATCTCGTGGATACAGAAAGTTACGGCGGTGGAATTAGGGTTTTGGCTCCTCTTCTGATCGTTTGGGGGTACGTGGATATATATAGGAGGAAGAAGTACATCGGTGGAGCAACAGGGCCCCACGAGGGTGGAGGGCGCGCCTAGGGGGAGGCGCATCCCCTACCTCGTGGGCTCATGTTACGTTTCTTGATGTAGGGTCCAAGCCTCCTGAGTCTTATCTGATGAGAAAATCACGTTCCCGAAGGTTTCATTCCGTTCGGACTCCGTTTGATATTCCTTTTCTTCGAAACCCTAAAATAGGCAAAAAACAACAATTCTGGGCTGGGCCTCCGGTTAATAGGTTAGTCCCAAAAATAATATAAAAGTGGATAATAAAGCCCAATAATGTCCAAAACAATAGATAATATAGCATGGAGCAATCAAAAATTATAGATAGGTTGGAGACGTATCAACACACCGCAAAAAGAAGATTGCATCGAATTGATCTCCACAAGAGAGGGGGAGAACATTGTATTGAGATCCAAAAAGAGAAGAAGCCATCTAGCTAATAACTATGGACCCGAAGGTCTAAGGTAAACTACTCACACTTCATCGGAGGGGCTATGGTGTTGATGTAGAAGCCCTCCATGATGGATGCCCCCTCCGGCGAAGCTCCGGAACAGGCCCCAAGATGCGATCTCGTGGATACAGAAGGTTGCGGCGGTAGAGTTAGGTTTTTGGCTCCGTTTCTTATTGTTTGGGAGTATGTAGGTATATATAGGAGGAAGGAGTACGTCGGTGGAGCAACAGGGGGCCCACGAGGGTGGAGGGCGCACCTAGGGGGTAGGAGCGCCCCTTACCTCGTGGCTTCCTCCTTTATTTCTTGACGTAGGGTCCAAGTCTCCTGGATCATATTCGTTCCGAAAATCACGTTCCCGAAGGTTTCATTCTGTTTGGACTCCGTTTGATATTCCTTTTTTGCTGAACTCTGAAATAGGCAAAAAAAGCAATTCTGGGCTGGGCCTCCGGTTAATAGGTTAGTCCCAAAAATAATATAAAAGTGGGTAATAAAGCCCAATAATGTCCAAAATAGTAGATAATATAGCGTGGAGCAATAAAAAAATTATAGATATGTTGGAGACATATCAGATCACCATCGCACACTCTCTTGACCATCGGGATTAGTGTTGAACGTAAAATAAATGTTATTTGGTGTTTGCATTGAGCATAATATGATTGGATCATGTTTATTGCAATACGGTTATTCATTTAAGTCAAAGAATAATTGTTATTATGTTTACATGAATAAAACCTTCTGTGGTCATACACCCAAGGTGAATGGTTTATTGAATCTCGATCGTAGTGATACACATATTTATAATATTGAAGCCAAAAGATGCAAAGTTAATAATGATACTGCAACTTATTTGTGGCACTGCCGTTTAAGTCATATTGGTGTAAAGCACATGAAGAACTCCATGCTGGTGGGCATTTGGAATCACTTGATGCTTGCGAACCATGCCTCATGGGCAAGATGACTAAGACTCCGTTCTCCGGAACAATGGAGAAAGCAACTGACTTATTGGAAATAATACATACTGATGTATGGGGTCCGATGAGTGTTGAGGCTCGCGGCGGGTATCGTTATTTTCTGACCTTCACAGATGATTTTAGCAGATATGGGTATATCTACTTGATGAAACATAAGTCTGAAACATTTGAAAATTTCAAAGAATTTTAGAGTGAAGTGGAAAATCATCGTAACAAGAAAATAAAGTTTCTATGATCTGATCATGGAGGAGAATATTTAAGTTACGAGTTTGGTCTTCATTTGAAACAATGTGGAATAGTTTCGCAACTCACACCACCTAGAACACCACAGCGTAATGGTGTGTCCGAACGTCGTAATCACACTTTACTAGATATGGTGTGATCTATGATGTCTCTGACTGATTTACCACTATCGTTTTGGGGTTATGCATTAGAGAGAGCTGCATTCACATTAAATAGGGAACCAACTAAATCCATTGAGATGACACCGTATGACCTATGTTTTGGCAAGAAACCAAAGCTGTCATTTCTTAAATTTTGGGCTTGCGATGCTTATGTGAAAAAGTTTCAAACTGATAAGCTCGAACCCAAATCGGAGTAGTGCGTCTTCATACGATACCCAAAAGGAAACTGTTGGGTACACCTCTTCTATCACAGATCCAAAAGGCAATATCTTTGTTGCTAAGAATGGATCATTTCTACAGAAGAAGCTTCTCTCGAAAGAAGTGAGTGGGAGGAATGTAGAACTTGATGAGGTAATTGTACCTTCTCCCGAATTGGAAAGTTGTTCATCAAATAATTCAGTTCTAGTGATCTCTACACCAATTAGTGAGGAAGCTAATGATGATGATCATGAAACTTGAGATCAAGTTACTACCGAACCTCGTAGGATAACCAGAGTATGGTCCGCACCAGAGTGGTACGGTAATCCTTTCTGGAAGTCATGTTACAAGACCATGACAAACCTACGAACTATGAGGAAGCGATGATGCCCAAATTCCGTGAAATAGCTTGAGGCCATGAAATCTGAGATGGGATCCATGTATGAGAACAAAGTATGGACTTTGATTAACACAGCATTGCATACATGACAGAGCCTATGGCTGAAGCATAGGGAACATCTTTCATTTTCTCTCTATCTTCTAAAGTGGTCGGACACTCGGTCTTACTCAACTTCACACCTTGTAACACAGGCAAGAATCCTTTCTTTGCCTGATCCATTTTGAACTTCTTCAAAACTTTGTCAAGGTATGTGCTTTGTGAAAGTCCAATTGAGCGTCTTGATCTATATCTATAGATCTTGATGCCCAATATGTAAGCAGCTTCACCAAGGTCTTTCATTGAAAAACTCTTATTCAAGTATCCTTTTATGCTATCCAGAAATTCTATATCATTTCCAATCAACAATATGTCATCCACATATAATATTAGAAATTCTACAGAGCTCCCACACACTTTCATGTAAATACAGGCTTCTCCAAAAGTCTATATAAAACCATATGCTTTGATCAGACTATCAAAACATTTATTCCAACTCCGAGAGGCTTGCACCAGTCCATAAATGGATCGGTGGAGTTTGCACACTTTGTTAGTACCCTTTGGATCGATAAAACCTTCAGGTTGCATCATATACAACTCTTCTTCCAGAAATCCATTCAGGAATGCAGTCTTTACATCCATTTGCCAAATTTCATAATCATAAAATGCGGCAATAGCTAACATGATTCGGACGGACTTAAGCATCGCTACGGGTGAGAAGGTCTCATCATAGTCAACTCCTTGAATTTATCGAAAACCTTTCGCAACAAGTCGAGCTTTGTAGACAGTAACATTACCATCAGCGTCTGTCTTCTTCTTGAAGATCCATTTATTCTCGATGGCTTGCCGATCATCAGGCAAGTCAACCAAAGTCCACACTTTGTTCTCATACATGGATCCCATCTCAGATTTCATGGCCTCAAGCCATTTTGTGGGATTTGGGCTCATCATCGCTTCCTCATAGTTCGTAGGTTCGTCATGGTCTAGTAACATGACCTCTAGAACATGATTACCGTACCACTCTGGTGTGGATCTTAGTCTGGTTGACCTACGAGGTTCGGTAGTAACTTGATCTAAAGTTTCATGATCATCATCATTAGCTTCCCCACTAATTGGTGTAGGTGTCACAGAAACCGGTTTCTGTGATGAACTACTTTCCAATAAGGGAGCAGGTACAGTTACCTCATCAAGTTCTACTTTCCTCCCACTCACTTCTTTCGAGAGAAACTCCTTCTCTAGAAAGGATCCATTCTTAGCAACAAAAGTCTTGCCTTCGGATCTGTGATAGAAGGTGTACCCAACTGTCTCTTTTGGGTATCCTATTAAGACACATTTCTCCGCTTTGGGTTCGAGCTTATCAGGTTGATGCTTTTTCACATAAGCATCGCAGCCCCAAACTTTAAGAAATGATAACTTTGGTTTCTTGCCAAACCACAATTCATAAGGAGTCGTCTCAACGGATTTAGATGGTGCCCTATTTAATGTGAATGCAGCTGTCTCTAAAGCATAACCCCAAAATGATAGCGGTAAATCAGTAAGAGACATCATAGATTGCACCATATCTAGTAAAGTACGATTACGATGTTCGGACACACCATTACACTATGATGTTCCGGGTGGCGTGAGTTGCGAAACTAGTCTGCATTGTTTCAAATGAAGACCAAACTCGTAACTCAAATATTCTCCTCCACGATTAGATCGTAGAAACTTTATTTTCTTGTTACGATAATTTTCCACTTCACTCTAAAATTCTTTGAACTTTTCAAATGTTTCAGACTTATGTTTCATCAAGTATATATACCCATATCTGCTCAAATCATCTGTGAAGTGAGAAAATAACGATACCCGCCGCGAGCCTTAATATTCATCGGACCACATACATCAGTATGTATGATTACCAATAAATCTGTTGCTTGCTCCATAGTTCCAGAGAACGGTGTTTTAGTCATCTTGCCCATGAGGCACGGTTCGCAAGTACGAAGTGATCATAATCAAGTCATTCCAAAAGTCCATCAGAATGGAGTTTCTTCATGCGCTTTATACCAATATGACCTAAACGGCAGTGCCACAAATAAGTTGCACTATAATTATCAACTCTGCATCTTTTAGCTTCAATACTATGAATATGTGTATCTCCACTATCGAGATTCAAAAGAATAGACCACTCTTTAAGGGTGCATGACCATAAATGATATTACTCATATAAATAGAACAACCATTATTCTCTAATTTAAATGAATAACCATCTCGCATCAAACAAGATCTATATATAATGTTCACGCTTAACATTGGCACCAAATAACAATTATTCAGGTCTAATACTAATCGCGAAGGTAGATGTAGAGGTAGCGTGCCGACTGCGATCACATCGACTTTGGAACCATTTCCCATGCGCATCGTCACCTCGTCCTTTGCCAATCTTCGCTTAATCCGTAGTCCCTGTTTCGAGTTGCAAATATTAGCAACAGAACCCGTATCAAATACCCAGGCACTACTATGAGAATTAGTAAGGTACACATCAATAACATGTATATCACATATACCTTTGTTCACCTTGCCATCCTTCTTATCCGCCAAATACATGGGGCAGTTCCGCTTCCAGTGACCAGTCTGTTTGCACTAGAAGCACTTAGTCTCAAGCTTAGGTCCAGACTGGGGTTTCTTCTCTTGAGCAGCAACTTGTTTTCCGTTCTTCTTGAAGTTCCCTTTCTTCTTCTCTTTACCCGTTTTCTTGAAACTGGTGGTCTTGTTAACCATCAACACTTTATGCTCCTTCTTGATTTCTACCTCCGCAGCCTTTAGCATTGCGAAGAGCTCGGGAATTTTTTTATTCATCCCTTGCATGTTATACTTCATCACAAAGCTCTTGTAGCTTGGTAGAAGTGATTGAAGAACTCTGTCAATGACACTATCAACAGGAAGATTAACTCCCAGCTGAATCAAGTGATTATGATACCCAGACATTTTGAGTATATATTCACTGACAGAACTATTCTCCTCCATTTTGCAGCTATAGAACTTATTGGAGACTTCATATCTCTCAATCCGGGCATTTGCTTGAAATATTAACTTCAACTCCTCGAACATCTCATATGCTCCATGACGTTCAAAACGTCATTGAAGTCCCGGTTCTAAGCCATAAAGCATGGCACACTGAACTATCGAGTAGTCATCAGCTTTGCTCTGCTAGACGTTCATAACATCCGGTGTTGCTCCTGAAGTAGGTTTGGCACTTAGCGGTGCTTCCAGGACGTAATTCTTTTGTGCAGTAATGAGGATAATCCTCAAGTTACGGACCCAGTCTGCGTAATTGCTACCATCATGTTTCAACTTTGCTTTCTCAAGGAACACATTAAAATTCAACGGAACAACAGCACGGGCCATCTATCTACAACAACATAGACATGCAAAATACTATTAGGTACTAAGTTCATGATAAATTAAGGTTCAATTAATCAAATTATTAAAGAACTCCCACTTAGATAGACATCCCTCTAATCATCTAAGTGATCATGTGATCCATATCAACTAAACCATGTCCGATCATCACGTGAGAAGGAGTAGTTTTCAATGGTGAACATCAATATGTTGATCATATCTTCTATATGATTCACTCTCGACCTTTCGGTCTCCAGTGTTTCGAGGCCATATCTACATATGCTAGGCTCGTCAAGTTTAACCTGAGTATTCTGCATGTGCAAAACTGGCTTGCACCCGTTGTATGTGAACGTAGAGCTTATCACACCCGATCATCACATGGTGTCTCGGCACGATGAACTTTCGCAACGGTGCACACTCAGGGAGAACACTTGTACCTTGAAATTTAGTGAGAGATCGTCTTATAATGCTACCGTCGATCTAAGCAAAATAAGATGCATAAAAGATAAACATCACATGCAATCAATATAAATGATATGATATGGCCATCATCATCTTGTGCTTGTGATCTCCATCTCCGAAGCACCATCATGGTCACCATCGTCACCGGCGCGACACCTTGATTTTCATCGTAGCATCGTTGTCGTCTCTCCAACTATTCCTTCTACGACTATCACTACCGCTTAGTGATAAAGTGAAGCAATTACAGGGCGATTGCATTGCATACAATAAAGCGACAACCATATGGCTCCTGCCAGTTGCCATTAACTCGGTTACAAAACATGATCATCTCATACAACAAAATATAGCATCATGTCTTGACCATATCACATGACAACATGCCCTGCAAAAACAAGTTAGACGTCCTCTACTTTATTGTTGCAAGTTTTATGTAACACCCCAAAAAATTTAACCATGATTTGTTTATTAAAATTTTGCCAAGAAATTAAATTTTCATTTTTGTGGATTTATCTTTTGATTTTAGAACCACCCTTTTCCTTGATATTGTGGAGCTTTCACCCGAAGTGAAAACTTTTCAAAAATATTGTTGGACTTGTTAACCCTCTCAAGAAAAACATTTATTTTATCAGTGGATTTATTTGCATAATTATTTTTCCTGAGCATTATTTTTTTAAAAGGATTTTTCATAAGTTTTGGAGCCTCTTTTGCACTACAACCCTTTGGTAAAATTAGTTATAAGTTTCACCAAAATTTGGAGATGTCATGGGATTCTCCCACATCACTTTTATGCAAAAATCTCTTTTAGTCATTTGGAAATTTTGAGCTCTACCCCAAGTTTTCAAACCTGGTCTAGTTTATAAAATTGCACTACAACCTATTTAAATATTTCTTTAAAGCTTCCAGCAAAATTAGGGGATGTTAGTAGTAGTGTATAATTCAATTTTTTGCAAAAACCCACTGGTGTTCTTTGAAAAATTTGGGAAAATCATCCTCTTTTGCTCTCTGGTCCAGTTGGGTGTTTTCTACTGCAACCCTATTTTGTTTTGCTCTAGCCCATGATCTTTCTCCTGCTTAGAGACCACTTTACCAAACCCTTAAGTTCAGGAGATTGGGCCCATTGGAGGATTTTATGTACATGCAATAATGCCCTTTTCTTTCTGTCCAGATTTGGTTTTCTCAAGAACTTGTACTAACAAGTTTCTGGTTTTTCCCAACTAACCTTGCCACCCTCTTTATCATCCAAAGAGACTCTATCTGGAGTTTTTGGCCACCCCAAGAGTTGCCTAGATGCCCTTGGCATTCTGTCAAGCACCTTGTGCGCATGGTCAGTTTTGACATAGTTTTTAGTTTGCACATTGGACCTGCTTCCTTTTCCTAACCAGCATGTCTCATGGCTCTACCTTGGCATTTTGCCGAACGAGTAGTGTGCGTGCTCTGGGCACGCCCAGAGCGCACGTTTTGCACATGCGCGCAGCCGAGCCGCCGTGTCGTGCCTCTGGCCTTTGCTCGCCCGCAGGGCCGCG
>NW_025229489.1:18130-22178 GCF_018294505.1 Triticum aestivum | reverse complement strand
TATCAGGATTTCATTCGGAAACTCGCCTGTTACAAAGGGATTTCATTTTTTAAACCTTATTTGAACTCCTGACTTTTTGTGTGTTCAAAATGCACCATTCAAAGCCACATCATCATTTTTCAATCCTTTCTGACTTCATTTGTTATTTCTCATGCATTTACTAATTATTTTGTGCTATAAGACCCTAAAATTGAAAAGCATTTCAAATTAACTCTGAAAAGGTTGAAAGTTGGCATGATATCATCATTTCATCCACATAGAATGTGCAAGAAAGTTGAGAGGGTTAGGGCAAAAACTGGATGCACTTCGTGTACAAAACGGACAATCTCTTTCAAAGTATCAGGATTTCATCCGGAAACTCGTGTGTTACAAAGGGATTTCATTTTTTAAACCTTAATTGAACTCCTGACTTTTTGTGTGTTCAAAATGCACCATTCAAAGCCACATCATCATTTTTCAATCCTTTCTGACTTCATTTGTTATTTTTCATGCATTTACTAATTATTTTGAGCTATAAGACCCTAAAATTGAAAAGCATTTCAAATGAACTCTGAAAAGGTTGAAAGTTGGCATGATATCATCATTTCATCCACATAGCATGTGCACGAAAGTTGAGAGGGTTACGGCAAAAACTAGATGCACTTCGTGTACAAAACGGACAATCTCTTTCAAAGTATCAGGATTTCATCCGGAAACTCGTGTGTTACAAAGGGATTTCATTTTTTAAAACTTATTTCAACTCCTGACTTTTTGTGTGTTCAAAATGCACCATTCAAAGCCACATCATCAGTTTTCAATCCTTTCTGACTTCATTTGTTATTTCTCATGCATTTACTTATTATTTTGTGCTATAAGACCCTAAAATTGAAAAGCATTTCAAATGAACTCTGAAAAGGTTGAAAGTTGGCATGATATCATCATTTCATCCACATAGCATGTGCGGGAAAGTTGAGAGGGTTACGGCAAAAACTGGATGCACTTCGTGTACAAAACGGACAATCTCTTTCAAAGTATCAGGATTTCATCCGGAAACTCGTCTGTTACAAAGGGATTTCATTTTTTAAAACTTATTTGAACTCCTGACTTTTTGTGTGTTCAAAATGCACCATTCAAAGCCACATCATCATTTTTCAATCCTTTCTGACTTCATTTCTTATTTTTCATGCATTTACTAATTATTTTGAGCTATAAGACCCTAAAATTGAAACGCATTTCAAATGAACTCTGAAAAGGTTGAAAGTTGGCATGATATCATCATTTCATCCACATAGAATGTGCAAGAAAGTTGTAACGCCCCCGATTTGACCGTACACTAATCATTCACGCAAATGTGTACGATCAAGATCAGGAACTCACGGGAAGATATCACAACACAACTCTAAAACATAAATAAGTCATACAGGCATCATAATACAAGCCAGGGGCCTCGAGGGCTCGAATTCAAGTGCTCGATCATAGACGAGTCAGCGGAAGCAACAATATCTGAGTACAGACATAAGTTAACAAGTTTGCCTTAAGAAGGCTAGCACAAAAGTAGCAACGATCGAAAAGGCAAGGCCTCCTGCCTGGGACCTCCTAACTACTCCTGGTCGTCGTCTGCGGCCTGCACGTAGTAGTAGGCACCTCCAGTGTCGTAGGTGTCGTCGTCGACGGTGACGTCTGGCTCCTGAATTCCAGCATCTGGTTGCGACAATCCAGTATAGAAAGGGGAAAAGAGGGAGAAAAGCAACCGTGAGTACTCATCCAAAGTACTCGCAAGCAAGGAGCTACACTACATATGCATGGGTATATGTGTAAAGGGGCATATCAGTGGACTGAACTGCAGAATGCCAGAATAAGAGGGGGATAGCTAGTCCTGTCGAAGACTACGCTTCTGGACAGCTCCATCTTGCAGCAGTTAGAAGAGAGTAGAATGAAGTCCTCCAAGTAGCATCGCATAGCATAATCCTACCCGGCGATCCCCTCCTCGTCGCCCTGTTAGAGAGCGATCACCGGGTTGTATCTGGCACTTGGAAGGGTGTATTTTATTCAGTATCCAGTTCTAGTTGTCATAAGCTCAAGGTACAACTCCGGGTCGTCCTTTTACCGAGGGACACGGCTATTCGAATAGATAAACTTCCCTGCAGGGGTGCACCACATAACCCAACACGCTCGATCCCATTTGGCCGGACACACTTTTCTGGGTCATGCCCGGCCTCGCAAGATCAACACGTCGCAGCCCCACCTAAGCACAACAGAGAGGTCAGCACGCCGGTCTAACCCTATGCGCGCAGGGGTCTGGGCCCATCGCCCTATGCACACCTGCACGTTGCGTACGCGGCCGGAAGCAGACCTAGCCTAGTGGCGTTCCAGTCCAATCCGGCGCGCGCCACTCAGTCACTGACGTCAAAAGAGCTTCGGCTGATACCACGACGTCGGGATACCCATAACTACTCCCACGTAGATGGTTAGTGCGTATAGACCAAATGGCCAGACTCAGATCAAATACCAAGATCTCGTTAAGCGCGTTAAGTATCCGCGAGCGCCGACCAGGGCCAGGCCCACCTCTCACCTAGGCGGTCTCAACCTGCCCTGTCGCTCCGCCACAAAGATCCACTTGCGGGTACTCCTACGAGCCGACCCGACTTTAATCATCACATGTGTCATGTATATAGTATATAAGTATATGCCCGTGTTCACCGCCCAGGTGATCACGGCCCGATAGTATAGCATAGCAGACGGACAAGAATGTAGGGCCACTGATGGAAATCTAGCATCCTAGACTAAGCATGTAGGATTGCAGGTAAAGGTAACATCAATAGTAGCAAGGATAGGCTATGCATCAGAATAGGATATCGAAAGTAGTAACATGCTACACTACTCTAATGCAAGCAGTAGAGAGTAGAGTAGGCGATATCTGGTGATCAAGGGGGGGGCTTGCCTGATTGCTCTGGCAAGTAGGAGGGGTCGTCGACTCCGTAGTCGAACTGGGCAGCAGCAGTGTCGGTCTCGTAGTCTACCGGAGAGAAGAGGGGGAAGAAACAGTAAATACAATGCAAACATAAGCATGACGATGCGTGACATGACAATGAGCGGTGCTAGGGGTGTCCTAACGCGACAGTAGGTGGTACCGGTGAAGGGGGGGGGGAACATCCGGGAGGTATTCCCGATGTTTCGCGTTTTCGGACAGACGGATCGGAGGGGGAAAGTTGCTAGTTCAATAGGTTAGGGAGGTGTGGTGGATGAATGGACTGCGTATTCGGATTCGTCTCGTCGTTCTGAGCAACTTTCATATAGAAATCATTTTCATCCGAGTTACGGTTTAAAAGATATGGATTTTCAAAGTTTATTTGAATTTCTGGAATTATTTAAATAACAGAAAAAGGGATATGACGTCAGCATGACGTGCTGATGACGTCAGCAGTCAACAGACTCGCTGACCAGGTCAAACTGACCAGTGGGTCCTACATGTCATAGAGAGAGGACTAACAGTGGGTTATTTTAATTAAACGTGGTTAATTAGCAGCTGGGTCCCACATGTCAGTGACTAATTAGCTAAACTAATTACTTTTAACTATAAAATCATTTTAATTAGTTATTTTAAATGGTGGGGCTCGCACGTCAGTGACTGGGCCTGCCCAGTCAGTAGTTGACTGGGTCAACCCAGTCAACTGGGGCCCGTGGGGGCCACTGGCAGTGACCCAGGGGTGGCCCCAGGTGTGCCACGTCGGACGCCGGCGGGAGGGCACTCCGGCGAGCCCGTACACGGCGGCGAGCCTCGGCCGTGGCCGGAATTCGGCCACAGGGGTCCGTTTCACGCGCGCTTGGTCGCGTTCGAACGGCCAAGACGATCCGCGCCGGATGGTGGTAGTGGTTCGTCCGGAGATGGCCGGAAACGGCATCGGCGGTGAGCTTAGCGGCGGCCGGAGTTCGGGGTTGCACGGGCACGGCGATGGGAGGCACGGGAAGGCCAGACGTGGGGCTCTACGGGGTCCTGGGAGTGCCAGGAGCACGCGGGGACCATCGGTGCGGGCGGAGGAGCTCGGGGTGCGCGAGGACGAGGGGGGGG
>NW_025229489.1:8629-17556 GCF_018294505.1 Triticum aestivum | reverse complement strand
GCCTTTTTTTTCTTTTTTTTTGTTTTGTTTTCTGTTTTCTCTTATTTGTTTATTTCCTTTTCTGTTTTATTTCATTTAAAAGTATTTAGACATTTTATAAAAATGTGTTTTCTCCACCATATTTACCAGTGTATTATTTAGAACCCACTGAACATTTCTGTTTGAATTTTTGAAAACTTTTATTTTCCACTTTAATTATATTTGAAGTTTGAACTAGGAGCTTGACAAGGGTGTGGTTCAAATGTGATCTAGCCCTGTTTAGCAACATGATTAGCTTAATCACAGGGGGTTACTGTAGCATGATTCTCAGTGTGTTACAAATCTCCTCCACTACAAGAAATCTCGTCCCGAGATTTAGGAGGTAGAAGGAAACAGCGCGGGGTATTCTTCGCGCAGACGATCCTCTCGTTCCCAAGTGGCCTCATCTTCAGAATGGTGCGACCACTGGACTTTGAGAAACTTGATCGCCTTCTGACGTGTGCGGCGTTCAGCTTGGTCGAGAATGCGGATCGGATGCTCTTTATAGGAGAGGTCTTGCTGCAATTCGAGCACTTCGTGATCCACCGCTCGGATTGGATCCTTGAAGCAACGGCGGAGCTATGACACATGGAACACATCGTGAACCTGAGAAAGGTTCGGCGGTAGTTCCAGTTGGTATGCCACTTTTCCACGCCTTTCGAGAATAGTGAATGGGCCAATATAGCGAGGAGCTAGTTTGCCCTTGATCCCGAAGCGGTGAGCACCCTTCATAGGTGTGACTCGAAGATAAGCCTTTTCGCCAGGTTGATAGACCATGTCTTTATGATGACGGTCATACTGACTCTTCTGACGTGATTGGGCAGCCTTGAGATTCTCGCGAATAATGCGGACTTGTTCTTCGGCATCTTGGATAATATCCGGACCGAAGAGTGGACGTTCCCCAGTTTCTGACCAGTTCAGAGGGGTTCGGCACTTTCGTCCATATAACACTTCGAAGGGGGCCATCTTCAGACTAGCTTGATAGCTATTATTATAAGAGAACTCAGCATACGGGAGAGATTCCTCCCATTTCTTGCCGAAGGAAATAACGCAAGCTCGAAGCATGTCTTCGAGAACTTGATTGACGCGTTCAACTTGTCCTTGCGATTGAGGATGAAACGCAGTACTGAATGACAGATGAGTTCCCATTGCTTCTTGGAAACTTGCCCAAAATCTTGAAGTGAATAAGCTGCCACGGTCTGAGCTGATAACCAATGGAATACCGTGGAGTGAAACAATCCTGGACATATAGAGCGTTGCCAACTGGCTAGCAGTGATCGTTTCTTTGACTGCCAGGAAATGTGCAACTTTGGAAAGTCGGTCAATGACGACAAGAATAGCATCATTACCTTTCTACGATTTGGGAAAACCAGTGACGAAGTCCATCTCAACATGGTCCCATTTCCATTCAGGAATAGAGATAGGTTGCAGAGTTCCAGCAGGCCTTTGATGTTCTGCTTTGATACGACGGCAAACGTCACACTCAGCAACATAACGAGCAATGGCTTGCTTCATATTAGACCACCAGAATCTCTGACGGATGTCTTGGTACATCTTTGTACTACCAGGATGGATACATAGAGGCGTATCATGAGCTTCTTTCATAACTTCTTGTGTCATATCCAGGTTTTTCTCTGCACATGGCACCACTAGGCGGCCCTTGAAGTATAAAGTGCCATCTTCAGCAATAGTGAAGAATGAGGGCTTTCCTTCTGCGAGGTAGCGCTTAATCTTGTGGGCTTCAGAGTCATACTTCTGTAGCCTTCTGATGCTGTCCACGAGATCTGGTTTAGCAACTAGGGTATTGAGGGAACCCTGGGTAACAACGTGGAGGTTCACCTTGCCAAACTCCTTAGGAGGGGGAGCGAGTGCACCCGGAGGAACAATATGGAGGTTCAGCTTCCTGAATTCTTCAACAAGCGAGGGCTGAACTTTATGAACCTGGAGGTGGTTGCAGTAAGACTTGCGGCTCAAGGCATCAGCCATTACATTAGCCTTGCCTGGCGTATAGGAAATACCCAAGTCAAAGTCTGCAACAAGCTCCATCCATCTCTGCTGACGGAGATTTAGATCTGGCTGAGTAAACAGATACTTTATACTTTGGTGGTCAGTGAAGATCTCGCAACGATTACCGAGAAGGTAATGTCGCCACTGCTTCAGCGCATGAATGACGGCAGCAAGTTCGAGGTCGTGAACTGGGTAGTTCTCTTCGTGAGGGCGCAATTGTCGAGAGGCATAAGCAATCACTCTGCGGTCTTGCATTAGGACACAGCCTAATCCTTGACGGGAAGCGTCGCAGTAAATGACGAAGTCCTTCTTAGTATCAGGTGGAGCTAGAACTGGGGCAGAAGTCAATTTGTCTTTGAGTGCCTGGAAACTTTCCTGACATTTGTCTGTCCATTGGAACTTGACGCCCTTATGTAACAGGTTAGTCAGAGGCCTGGCGATCTTAGAGAAGTTCTCGACGAATCGCCGGCAATAGCTGGCGAGACCGAGAAAACTTCTGACTTGCTTAACGTTCTTGGGAGGAGTCCAATCAAGAATAGCTCGAACTCGCTCGGGGTTGACGGCAATACCATCCTTAGAGATGACATGCCCCAGATAGGTTACTTCGGGTAGCCAGAATTCACATTTGGAGAACTTGGCATATAGTTGGTGTTCTCGTAGCTTTTCCAGCACAAGTCGAAGATGCTCAGCATGTTCTTCTTCGTTCCTAGAAAATATCAGGATATCATCCAGATAAACCACGACGAACTTGTCGAGGTAATCCATGAATATGTAGTTCATCAGACGAGAGAAGGTGGCTGGAGCATTGGTTAAACCGAAAGATATGACGGTGTACTCGTATGAACCATAGCGAGTCACGAAGGCGGTCTTTGGGATATCCTCTTCACGAACACGGATCTGGTGGTAGCCCAACCTCAAGTCGAGCTTAGAGAACACTGACGAACCTGCCAGTTGATCATACAGATCATTGATCCGAGGAAGAGGGTATTTATTCTGAATGGTAGCTTGGTTTATAGGACGGTAGTCTTGAACCAATCGGTTAGTCCCATCCTTCTTCTTGACAAAGAGAGAAGGTGCTCCCCAAGGAGAGCAACTTGGACGAATGAATCCTTTGCGAAGAGACTTGTCGATTTCCTCCTTAAGCTCAAGGAGTTCATGCGGCGGCATTTTGTAGGGTCGCTTAGCTATAGGAGTGGTGCCTGGTTTCAAGTCGATGATGAATTTGACAGCTCTAGCAGGGGGAATCCCTGGAAGTTCTTCAGGGAAGACGTCGAGGAATTCACGCACGACGGGAATGTTTTCAATGCCCTCGAGTGGTGCAGCGTTCAAGGAATTCAATGCGTAAAGCCTTGCCTCGGCATTTTGCACCAGATGAGCTTGGTAAGCAACTATTTCATCCGAAGGGTGTAGCAGATGGACGGTTTTAGTGGCGCAAACTATAGAAGCAGTATGCGCTTTCAACCAATCCATACCCAAGATGAGGTCGATGTTAGACGTCTTCAGGATAATGGGAGTGGCATAGAATTCCAGCCCTTCGATTTCCACGGGGACATCGATGCCAACCAAGGAGGTTTGACACTGTCCCACGGGGGTTTTGACCAATACAGAGGTGTTCATCTCCTCACATTTAACGTCGTTCTTGTATGCAAAATCTTCTGACATGAATGAATGCGATGCACCTGTATCAAATAAAACGGATGCTGGTACTGAATTTACGAGGAGCGTACCCATCACAGTAGCAGGCTGGTCTTGAGCTTCGCTGAGATCAACGTGGTTGGCATGAGCACGTCCATAAGACTTAGCATTGTTGTTGCGGGGCTGATTGTTACCACGGCCCGTTGCTGGAAGGGCCAGTTGATTCTGGTTCTGGTTGCATTCCTTAGCACGGTGCCCTGGTTGACCACACCTGAAGCACAAGCCATTATTCGGAGTGGGAACAGGAGCTTGGGATGGTGGAGCTGGAAGTCTTGACTGCCTGGACGGTGTTGTAGGCAGACGAGGGGTAGCATAGGTCTGCTTTGGGGCAGAAGCATTTGGACGATACATGCTGTTCAGGATCCATATCTTACGCTTCTGTGAGGGCGGGCCCGAAGATGAGCCCGTGTCACGGTTGCGCCTGTGAGAGCTCTGGTATTCCTGCAGACCAGTTTCGACATTGATGGCCTTGTTCACCAAGGTGGCGAAATCGGCAAAGTCATGCACTAGAAGTGCGAGCTTGATGTCAGCTTGAAGGCCATCACGGAACTTCTCCTGTCTGCATGCATCAGTTGCAATGTCTTCTTCAGCATAGCGGGACAAGTCCAGAAACTCCCGCTGATAAGCTTCGACAGATTTGTTGCCTTGGGTGAGGTTGCGGAACTCACGCTTCTTCCGGTCCATGACTCCTTGAGGAATGAAGCGGGCACGGAAAACAGCTTGGAAGTCTGGCCATGTGATGATTGTTCCAGCTGGCAGAGTACGCCTGTGGCGGTCCCACCATTGAGCTGCGGGTCCCTTCAGAAAGAAGGAAGCAAAGTTGACATAGCTGGCAGGGGCTACATCAGCAGACTCCAACTCATAGGTGATGTGACGAAGCCAGTCATCAGCATCCAGAGGCTGAGTTGAGCTGCGGTAGATGGTTGGGTTGAGGCGTATGAAATCTTGAAGAGTCACTTGAGCTGGCTGTTGGTTCATATTGGGGCGAGGAAACTGAGCCATCATATTTTCCATGAATTGGCGGTTCAGTTCAAACTGTTGGATCATACCAGCCATGTACTCAGGTGGTGGTGGGGCATCGCCACCACGACCACGACCACCTGGTCTAACCATCCTGCTAATATATAACAGGGGTAGTTCAACATCGAGAAATTTGCAATGACAAGAATCATTCATGATGAGACATGCATAATGAAAGGAGCACGATAGCTATTACATAGTAGTCAGCATAACTTACAAAAGGGGTCATGCATAGAGTTCAGTACATAGAGTTCAGTACATGGACTAAAACATCATAGGCGGCACACAGGCTCGCGACGACTGAAACTAATACTACTAAGTAATACTACATCAGTCCCAAGAGGTACTATGGAGGTAATCGTAGCCCGACAGCTGGTAGTGAGGTAACGGATAGTCCTCCACGTCAGCAGACTGGGGGCCGCGGATACTCAGGTGTAGAGCCCGGTGCTCAGGTGGCAGAAGAGGACCAAGTGCGGGAGAGTAGCCTCCCACCTCTGGCCAACCAACACCGTGGGGCATCACGGTCCTGGCTGGGTAGATCGCAGCACGCGGTACCTGTCCAGACCGGACAAAGGGGTGCAGCAGTGTCAGAGCACGGTAAAGGTGCTGACGGGTGGTGTACATCTCGTGGCGAAGAGCTCGGTTAGCTCGATCCAGCCCATCAGCATGCAGAACCAGGTGCTGATGGTAGAAGGGCTCTCGGGTGATAGTGGAGTAGGCAGCAGTATAGTATCCCTCCGCACCAACATCAGAGGCGATAGCAATGTGTCTGAAAGGGGAGGTGTCCAACTCCCGATACTCTCCACGAAGACGTGTCAGAGCAGCATAGGCTGCATCGTGGACAGCCATATCGATGGTCACACCAACACCATGTGCGGTGTGCAGCACAGTAGTGGAGTCGTACTCCCGAGAGTAGAGGTGGACGATGGCACGGTACTGCTCCTGGTTAAAATCCTGGTACTCCTCGTAGACGGTGTACTCAGGGTGCCAGCGATAACCCAGATAGGTCATCATCTCAGCTAGCACCGCAGGTGATCCCGAGGCACCAATGGCCATCGTGTGGCGAACAACCTGCCTCGTGGGTTCCATCTGAAAGCAAAGACGTTTCAAAGGAGTCAAATGACAGTGTGTGAATTGTCCAAAATACTATTCTGAGAAACATCTATGGTTTATCCATCTTTGGGGTGAACGTGGTCACGGGATCCTAGTGTTAGAGTTAGTAAATTCGTTTAACCCGAGTAGAAGAGAGTTCAGAGTCCCAGAGTATAGGTAAGGAGTAAAAGATCCTAATACCACCCAATGGCGACGTGGGCCCGTAAGACACACAGCCATGTTAGTAAAAGTTTTTGTAATGTCTAGACTCGACTTCGGCCAAGGAGTGTGGAAAGGGGGATTCCTACAGGCAGTCGGCTCCGATACCAACTTGTGACGCCCCCGATTTGACCGTACACTAATCATTCACGCAAATGTGTACGATCAAGATCAGGAACTCACGGGAAGATATCACAACACAACTCTAAAACATAAATAAGTCATACAAGCATCATAATACAAGCCAGGGGCCTCGAGGGCTCGAATTCAAGTGCTCGATCATAGACGAGTCAGCGGAAGCAACAATATCTGAGTACAGACATAAGTTAACAAGTTTGCCTTAAGAAGGCTAGCACAAAAGTAGCAACGATCGAAAAGGCAAGGCCTCCTGCCTGGGACCCCCTAACTACTCCTGGTTGTCGTCTGCGGCCTGCACGTAGTAGTAGGCACCTCCAGTGTCGTAGGTGTCGTCGTCGACGGTGACGTCTGGCTCCTGAATTCCAGCATCTGGTTGCGACAATCCAGTATAGAAAGGGGAAAAGAGGGAGAAAAGCAACCGTGAGTACTCATCCAAAGTACTCGCAAGCAAGGAGCTACACTACATATGCATGGGTATATGTGTAAAGGGGCATATCAGTGGACTGAACTGCAGAATGCCAGAATAAGAGGGGGATAGCTAGTCCTGTCGAAGACTACGCTTCTGGACAGCTCCATCTTGCAGCAGTTAGAAGAGAGTAGAATGAAGTCCTCCAAGTAGCATCGCATAGCATAATCCTACCCGGCGATCCCCTCCTCGTCGCCCTGTTAGAGAGCGATCACCGGGTTGTATCTGGCACTTGGAAGGGTGTATTTTATTCAGTATCCAGTTCTAGTTGTCATAAGCTCAAGGTACAACTCCGGGTCGTCCTTTTACCGAGGGACACGGCTATTCGAATAGATAAACTTCCCTGCAGGGGTGCACCACATAACCCAACATGCTCGATCCCATTTGGCCGGACACACTTTTCTGGGTCATGCCCGGCCTCGCAAGATCAACACGTCGCAGCCCCACCTAAGCATAACAGAGAGGTCAGCACGCCGGTCTAACCCTATGCGCGCAGGGGTCTGGGCCCATCGCCCTATGCACACCTGCACGTTGCGTACGCGGCCGGAAGCAGACCTAGCCTAGTGGCGTTCCAGTCCAATCCGGCGCGCGCCACTCAGTCACTGACGTCAAAAGAGCTTCGGCTGATACCACGACGTCGGGATACCCATAACTACTCCCACGTAGATGGTTAGTGTGTATAGACCAAATGGCCAGACTCAGATCAAATACCAAGATCTCGTTAAGCGTGTTAAGTATCCGCGAGCGCCGACCAGGGCCAGGCCCAACTCTCACCTAGGCGGTCTCAACCTGCCCTGTCGCTCCGCCACAAAGATCCACTTGCGGGTACTCCTACGAGCCGACCCGACTTTAATCATCACATGTGTCATGTATATAGTATATAAGTATATGCCCGTGTTCACCGCCCAGGTGATCACGGCCCGATAGTATAGCACAGCAGACGGACAAGAATGTAGGGCCACTGATGGAAATCTAGCATCCTAGACTAAGCATGTAGGATTGCAGGTAAAGGTAACATCAGTAGTAGCAAGGATAGGCTATGCATCAGAATAGGATATCGAAAGTAGTAACATGCTACACTACTCTAATGCAAGCAGTAGAGAGTAGAGTAGGCGATATCTGGTGATCAAGGGGGGGGGGCTTGCCTGATTGCTCTGGCAAGTAGGAGGGGTCGTCGACTCCGTAGTCGAACTGGGCAGCAGAAGTGTCGGTCTCGTAGTCTACCGGAGAGAAGAGGGGGAAGAAACAGTAAATACAATGCAAACATAAGCATGACGATGCGTGACATGACAATGAGCGGTGCTAGGGGTGTCCTAACGCGACAGTAGGTGGTACCGGTGAAGGGGGGGGGAACATCCGGGAGGTATTCCCGATGTTTCGCGTTTTCGGACAGACGGATCGGAGGGGGAAAGTTGCTAGTTCAATAGGTTAGGGAGGTGTGGTGGATGAATGGACTGCGTATTCGGATTCGTCTCGTCGTTCTGAGCAACTTTCATATAGAAATCATTTTCATCCGAGTTACGGTTTAAAAGATATGGATTTTCAAAGTTTATTTGAATTTCTGGAATTATTTAAATAACAGAAAAAGGGATATGACGTCAGCATGACGTGCTGATGACGTCAGCAGTCAACAGACTCGCTGACCAGGTCAAACTGACCAGTGGGTCCTACATGTCATAAAGAGAGGACTAACAGTGGGTTATTTTAATTAAACGTGGTTAATTAGCAGCTGGGTCCCACATGTCAGTGACTAATTAGCTAAACTAATTACTTTTAATTATAAAATCATTTTAATTAGTTATTTTAAATGGTGGGGCCCGCACGTCAGTGACTGGGCCTGCCCAGTCAGCAGTTGACTGGGTCAACCCAGTCAACTAGGGCCCGTGGGGGCCACTGGCAGTGACCCAGGGGTGGCCCCAGGTGTGCCACGTCGGACGCCGGCGGGAGGGCACTCCGGCGAGCCCGTACACGGCGGCGAGCCTCGGCCGTGGCCGGAATTCGGCCACAGGGGTCCGTTTCACGCGCGCTTGGTCGCGTTCGAACGGCCAAGACGATCCGCGCCGGATGGTGGTAGTGGTTCGTCCGGAGATGGCCGGAAACGGCATCGGCGGTGAGCTTAGCGGCGGCCGGAGTTCGGGGTTGCACGGGCACGGCGATGGGAGGCACGGGAAGGCCAGACGTGGGGCTCTACGGGGTCCTGGGAGTGCCAGGAGCACGCGGGGACCATCGGTGCGGGCGGAGGAGCTCGGGGTGCGCGAGGACGAGGGGGGGG
>NW_025229489.1:3944-4445 GCF_018294505.1 Triticum aestivum | reverse complement strand
CTTATTTGAACTCCTGACTTTTTGTGTGTTCAAAATGCACCATTCAAAGCCACATCATCATTTTTCAATCCTTTCTGACTTCATTTGTTATTTTTCATGCATTTACTAATTATTTTGAGCTATAAGACCCTAAAATTGAAAAGCATTTCTAATGAACTCTGAAAAGGTTGAAAGTTGGCATGATATCATCATTTCATCCACATAGCATGTGCAAGAAAGTTGAGAGGGTTACGGCAAAAACTGGATGCACTTCGTGTACAAAACGGACAATCTCTTTCAAAGTATCAGGATTTCATCCGGAAACTCGTCTGTTACAAAGGGATTTCATTTTTTAAAACTTATTTGAACTCCTGACTTTTTGTGTGTTCAAAATGCACCATTCAAAGCCACATCATCATTTTTCAATCCTTTCTGACTTCATTTGTTATTTTTCATGCATTTACTAATTATTTTGAGCTATAAGACCCTAAAATTGAAAAGCATTTCAAATGAACCCTGAAA
>NW_025229489.1:3151-3674 GCF_018294505.1 Triticum aestivum | reverse complement strand
TATCAGGATTTCATCCGGAAACTCGTGTGTTACAAAGGGATTTCATTTTTTAAACCTTATTTGAACTCCTGACTTTTTGTGTGTTCAAAATGCACCATTCAAAGCCACATCATCATTTTTCAATCCTTTCTGACTTCATTTGTTATTTTTCATGCATTTACTAATTATTTTGAGCTATAAGACCCTAAAATCTAAAAGTATTTCAAATGAACTCTGAAAAGGTTGAAAGTTGGCATGATATCATCATTTCATCCACATAGCATGTGCAAGAAAGTTGAGAGGGTTACGGCAAAAACTGGATGCACTTCGTGTACAAAACGGACAATCTCTTCCAAATTATCAGGATTTCATCCGGAAACTCGTGTGTTACAAAGGGATTTCATTTTTTAAAACTTATTTGAACTCCTGACTTTTTGTGTGTTCAAAATGCACCATTCAAAGCCACATCATCATTTTTCAATCCTTTCTGACTTCATTTCTTATTTTTCATGCATTTACTAATTAGTTTGAGCTATAAGACCCT
>NW_025229489.1:2505-3141 GCF_018294505.1 Triticum aestivum | reverse complement strand
AGGATTTCATACGGAAACTCGTCTGTTACAAAGGCATTTCATTTTTTAAAACTTATTTGAACTCCTGACTTTTTGTGTGTTCAGAATGCACCATTCAAAGCCACATGATCATTTTTCAATCTTTTCTGACTTCATTTGTTATATTTCATGCATTTACTAATTATTTTGAGCTATAAGACCCTAAAATTGAAAAGCATTTCAAATGAACTCTGAAAAGGTTGAAAGTTGGCATGGTATCATCATTTCATCCACATAGCATGTGCAAGAAAGTTGAGAGGGTCCCGGCAAAAACTGGATGCACTTCGTGTACAAAACGGACAATCTCTTTCAAAGTATCAGGATTTCATACGGAAACACGTATGTTACAAAGGGATTTCGTTTTTCAAAACTTATTTGAACTCCTGACTTTTTGTGTGTTCAGAATGCACCATTCAAAGCCACATCATCATTTTTCAATCTTTTCTGACTTCATTTGTTCTTTTTCATGCATTTACTAATTATTTTGAGCTATAAGACCCTGAAATTGAAAAGCATTTCAAATGAACTCTGAAAAGGTTGAAAGTATGCATGGTATCATCATTTCATCCACATAGAATGTGCAAGAAAGTTGAGAGGGTCCCGACAAATACTGGATGC
>NW_025229489.1:0-565 GCF_018294505.1 Triticum aestivum | reverse complement strand
TGTTCAAAATGCACCATTCAAAGCCACATCATCATTTTTCAATCCTTTCTGACTTCATTTGTTATTTTTCATGCATTTACTAATTATTTTGAGCTATAAGACCCTAAAATTGAAAAGTATTTCAAATGAACTCTGAAAAGGTTGAAAGTTGGCATGATATCATCATTTCATCCACATAGCATGTGCAAGAAAGTTGAGAGGGTTACGGCAAAAACTGGATGCACTTCGTGTACAAAATGGACAATCTCTTTCAAATTATCAGGATTTCATCCGGAAACTCGTGTGTTACAAAGGGATTTCATTTTTTAAAACTTATTTGAACTCCTGACTTTTTGTGTGTTCAAAATGCACCATTCAAAGCCACATCATCATTTTTCAATCCTTTCTGACTTCATTTCTTATTTTTCATGCATTTACTAATTAGTTTGAGCTATAAGACCCTAAAATTGAAAAGCATTTCAAATGAACTCTGAAAAGGTTGAAAGTTGGCATGATATCATCATTTCATCCACATAGCATGTGCAAGAAAGTTGAGAGGGTTACGGCAAAAACTGGATGCACTTCG
>NW_025229488.1:0-22180 GCF_018294505.1 Triticum aestivum | reverse complement strand
AAAACTGATACCACTTGATAGAGGCGAAGGTCCCGATCTTTCTATGAGATGATAACTATCGATTTGGTGGAGACGACTTTGACGATCCGACTACAAACGTGCACGACGTTGCGCCTTAGCAATCGCTAAACCAATCTCCTGAGGTTACTGACGATGCTGGAAGCGCGGTCAGCCTGACCACGAAGGTCTATTCCTGCTAGCAACCGAAGAACGAGCAAGAATATGATAAAGCAATCTGAATATTGCAAATATATATGAAGTATTGATAATGGTGGGGATCCGGAAGCGGTCTTGGTCTGGTCGTTGGACACAAACGAAGTACACGAAGTTGCAATGGCTAACTTTTAACTAAACAAATCCCGAGCAAAAGATACTAGATGGATCTACTTATATAGGAGCAAGGGGTGGCAGCCAAGGAGGTGGGAGGACGTCCCAAGGCAGCCTAAAACTAACCCTAGGTCGTACAAGGCTCATGGGCCCAAGTGGAGGTGATGCAACACCTTTGGGCTTGTAGTTTGACTCGGATTTTGCTGCAAGGTTAGATTGTTTCGTCCGTAACTCAACGCTCCGGATGAATTTGAAGGTGAATCCAAATGGGATGGAAAGAGCACGAAATCTAGTTTCCAACAAAAAAAGAATCAGCCAATTAGGAGTCCATATGAAAAAGTTGTTGGCGTTTTGAGTCAGGTATGTCTGTGCAGTCCGAATCTGAATCCAGAACGTGAGAGACTTGGACTCTATCTTCTCTTGGCCCAAAAGTGACGTGAGAGGACTTTTTGAACACAACCTAAACTTCTCCTTTTCCCTTATCTTCATATGTGGATTGTACAAATGTCCTATACACCTGCAATTAGACAAAACACAAAAGTGTGTGAAGTATTTTTGTTCTGGATAACATAAATAGATTATTGAATAGTTTGCATTAGAAATCACCTGACAAATATGCATGTATGCAATATTTTTGGTCGTATCCAAGGTAGTCATGTCCTCATCACCTGAAGGCTATGAGTTGAATTTGGCATCGCATGTATTTGATAGGGCTTGTCGAGCCATTCATCAATGACAGTTCTGTGTCCCGGTAAGGGCTTAATTTTTTTTCTGTGAAGTAATGATTAGGTCCTCCGTAAGGGTGCATCCTTTTTGTCCGGCCGGTGGGTGGCTTAAAGGCCGGTGGTTCCCACCAAGCTGTCTAGGCTTTCCAAGCGCTTTCCATTGTGCAATACTTCTGTACTATGTGTGCCAAATCTGCAAAGTGAAATATGTGGAGCCGATTGAGGGCATTGAGCATGTCCTCGTCCGTACAATTGCGGCAAAATACTAATACCGCGTCGTCGTCGTAGCAACCTTCGATCTTGTTTTTAGCAAGTAGGAATCTAGCCCAAAAGTGATGGACTGTCTCCTGAGGCTGCTGTCGTATATACATTAAATCGCATATGTCTGGGGGACCTGAATTGCTTGGAGAGTATTGATTGTGGTGGGTGGGTGGGTTTAAATTTGAACCCTGACCCACTATGGAATCCAGATTTTGAAAAAATTCTGAGATCGTTGGCCCAGGATTCGGAGTGTCCTGGGGGTTTTTAGACTCAGCACCTGATTCTATGTTCGGAGGACAAATGATCCTTTCTCGAAGGTGGGTGTTCGGCTCGTAGGGCTTAGAAATCCGAACATAGTTTGTTTTCAACATAGGAGAAGCGGTGTCCTCAACTTGTTCTTCCACGACAGTCACCAGGTGGGTGACATGTGGAGACCTGATTTCCCTCTGATCGGGTTTAAGCCCAATCAGATCGTAATCTGTTGCGACCCCTAGGACGGTGATGCGATCTAGTAGTTCGTTTAAAGATGAGACATCTGCCGGATCCATCTTATCGACACTTTCGGGGTTGATGCGGAGATGATTTTTGGCAATCCGAGGGACCGCCTTGGGCTTGATGGCCAGGCGGGTGCCTATGGTGAAATTGCCAATCTAGAGGATCTGCCCAGGAACTAGGGCTCTTCCAGAGGTGATTTTGTCATTGATGATGAGGTGAGCCATCGATCCTTCTATCGACAACACGGAGGAACTCACAATGAAAGCACCAATGTTGGTGTCAAAACTTGCAGATCTCGGGTAGGGGGTCCCGAACTGTGCGTCTAAGGATTGAAGGTAACAAGAGGCAGGGGACATGATGTTTACATAGGTTCGGGCCCTCTTGATGGAGTTAATACCCTACTTCCTGCTTGATTGACTTTAGTGAGTATAGGGGTTACAAGAGTTGATCTACCTCGAGATCATATTGACTAAACCCTAGATGTCTAGCATGTATGATTATGACTGCCTCTATGGACTAAACCCTCCGGTTTATATAGACACTGGAGGGGGCTAGGATCGTACAGAGTTGGTTTACAGAGAAAGGAATCTTCATATCCGAATGCCAAGCTTGCCTTCCACGCCAAAGGAGAGTCGCATCCGGACACGGGGGGAAACCTTCTATCTTGTATCTTCACGGCCCACCAGTCCGGCCCACGTCACATAGCCCGGACGCCTGGCGACCCCCTAATCCAGGACTCCCTCAACAACCAACCTTAATGTTGATGAATTTTAGTGCAACTACTAAAGAAGAACCTGCCAGCTCACGGGAGCAAGTACTTCTTGCTAGCTGAATGATGCAATCTTTGCTTCATTTCAGGTGAACTGCAGAAAAAGGCGTATGAATTGAATCATGGAACTCCAGGCTGGCCTCATCTGAGTGGAGTTGCAGGTTCACCACATGGAGTCGTGGCAGCATAGGGCCCCTCACACTGGTCAGTACTGTCCTTTATCAACATGACTGTGCTTTGTCATATTGTGCTAATGTTCTATTTTTTAAATAAAGCTATTCTATCGCAATCTTTTCTCATTTTGGGAATAAAGTTTGCTTCAACTAGTGCCACTATTATAGTAATCATGATCTTTCTTATCTGTGCAAATAGGAATAGTCAATTACAGATGTTGTGATGGTCAAGAGCATTCGCCAAGTTCTTGGGTTGTATGACACGTCTAGCCAAGATGGATTTAATCCAGATATTCAGTTTATCAAAAGGCTCTAATGGGTTGGTTCTGAATCTTGCAAGCTGGGAATCAATGAGATGCGTACGCATCTTTTTTGTACTTATTGTTTGAATCTTATGATAGAGGCGAGGGTCCCGATCTTTCGATGAGATGATAACTATCGATTTGGTGGAGACGACTTTGACGATCCGACTATAAACGCGCACGATGTTGCATCTTAGCAATCACTAAACCAATCTCCTGAGGTTACTGACGATGCTGGAAGCACGGTCAGCCTGACCACGAAGGTCTATTCCTGCAAGCACTCGAAGAACGAGCAAGAATATGATAAAGCAATCTGAATATTGCAAATATATATGAAGTATTGATAATGGTGGGGATCCGGAAGCGGTCTTGGTCTGGTCGTTGGATACAAACGAAGTACACGAAGTTGCAATGGCTAACTTTTAACTAAAGAAATCCCAAGGAAAAAGCTACTAGATGGATCTACTTATATAGGAGCAAGGGGTGGTGGCCAAGGAGGTGGGAGGACGTCCCAAGGCAGCCTAAAACTAACCCTAGGTCGTACAAGGCTCATGGGCCCAAGTGGAGGTGATGCAACACCTTTGGACTTGTAGTTTGACTCGGATTCTGCTGCAACGTCATATTGTTTCGTTCGTAACTTAACGCTCCGGACGAATTTGAATGCGGATCCAATTGGGTTGGAAAGAGCACGAAATCTAGTTTTCAACAAAAAAAGAATCACCCAATTCGGAGTCCGTATGAAAAAGTTGTTGGCGTTTTGAGTCTGGTATGTCTGTGCAGTCCGAATCTGAATCCAGAACGTGAGAGACTTGGACTCTATCTTCTCTTGGCCCAAAAGTGACGTGATAGGACTTTTTGAACACAACCTAAACTTCTCCTTTTCCCTTATCTTCATATGTGGATTGTACAAATGTCCCATACACCTGCAATTAGACAAAACACAAAAGTGCGTGAAGTATTTTTGTTCGGGATAACATAAATAGATTATTGAATAGTTTGCATTAGAAATCACGTGAAAAATATGTATGTATGCAATATTTTTGGTCGTATCCAAGGTAGTCATGTCCTCATCATCCTCCCCTTTTTGAAAACAAAGCCGTCCTCGGCATTGCTTAATCTGAAATGTGGCTAACAAAAGAGACAAGGTGTACATGTTGTATATGTATATGTCATCCATTATAACTTCCCTTGATTTTTGCACATATGTCACATGTATACATGAGTAACTTTCATTGTTCATAAAATCTAAAGCCAAAAAATTATCACAAGAAGTAGAAGGCATGAAAATATTGGAACTCAGTTTGCACATATAAGTGAAGCTCTTATTCACTTCAAAAGATTGGCAATGTTCATCACTAAACCATCCTAACTTCGATGAATAAACCTTACTTGCATCAAATTTACATGCTACAACATGCTTAAATAAGCAAACATGCAATAAGTCATTGGACACAGAATCATCATCAAGATTAGAGGTCATATCAAAATGATTAAACATTGGTTCTTTTGCATCAACAGTTAATTCAATGGGTGCACTTCAAATTGTTGATATTTCAGTTGTTTGATCACATGACGCATTCATGACAGTAACAAGAGTCTCTAAAATAGGTGGTGTGCTCAAATCAACAGGTAACTCAACACATGATGCATTCAAGTTAACTAGGCATGCTTCATTCTCATGTGAAGTTATATCATCAATACCTTTATTGTTACCTCGCAGAGATGTAGCTGATGTAGGTACGGACGTTGACAATGTACCATACTCTTGAGATGATATCGCGCTCACAATCCGAGGTGGGGCTGCTCTAGTAGGTGCAATAGTGGAGTAACCAACCGGCGGTGGTGAGCATGAACTGGAATAGTAGTTGTTGTAGTCACCCAATGCATCCTCCTGTATTTGTCTCTCAAAGGTACAAGCACGGACATACATACCAGTAATGCAACGAGGAATATACTGAAATCTTGCCTGAATATCATGGTTCAAACCACCAAAAAATCTATTCATTGTATCATCCTCAGATTCTTCTATGTCACAATGATGCATATAAGATTTGAACTCTTGGTAGTAAGCATGAACAGTGTTACTGCCTTGTTTTAATTGCTCCAATTTGCGATGCAATTCACGACGATAGTAAGGAGGAAAAAATTGTTGTCTCATTACAGCTTTCAAAACTTTCCAAGTTGTGGGTTGGTTATCAATGTTTTTCTTACAATGTACACTCCACCAAACAGAAGCAAAACCAGTAAATGCTCTAATGGTAGCTCGTACTCTCTCAAGTTCAGAAAAATCATGGTTACTAAAAACTTGTTCTACTTCAAGCTCCCAAGCTAGATAAATAGCAGGATTAAATCTACCCTCAAATGATGGTAAAGAGATAACCTGACCATATGCTTGTGTGTGTTGTCCCAACTCTCGTGATGGTGAAGATGTGTCCGTCATCCAAGAACTTCTATCTCTGGAACCTGTCATGATTAGTAGAAACAAGAACCAAAATTCGAGAATAATGTTCCTATGAACTACTAGGATGTGGGTGTAAAGTGCTCACAGTAAAGCAAATATCAATATCTTACAAGTTCTTACCATGCGGCAGGTGTTGACAGGCAACCAGCGGTGTCAAATAACTCTGAAGATTGTGTAAAACGATTGCCAGGGGAACGTACGTATACACGGTGTAGAAATATGTGGAGCTGGGTTGGCTATATATGGTAGCAAAAGATTAGCAATAATCAATTCAGAGATGCAATGTTGAAAAAACGCTCAACGACGGTACTGTGCTGGTCCTAGGCTAGACCAAACTAGAGACGCGAGCCTAGAACACTGATAGAGGCGAGGGTCCCGATCTTTCGATGAGATGATGGATATCGCTTTGGTGGCAGTCGACTTTGACGATCCGACTACGAACGTGCGAGGACGTCGCGCCTTAGCAATCGCTAAACCAACTCCGAGAGGTTATTGACCACGCCGGAGCACGATCAACCTGACCACAAGGGTCTGTTTCCTGCGAGCAAACGAAGAACAAGCAAGAAATTGAGATTGCAATCTGGATATTGCGAATATAAGATGAAAGCTTTATTGATCAAGGTGGGGTTCTGTGACGCCTTTGTCTGGTCGTTGAACACAAACGAAGTACGCGAAGTTGCAGCTATGGTGAACTTTTAATCTAAACAAAACCCAAAGTCTAAACGATGCCCTAAGGGGTGTATATATGGAGGAAGAGGGGGGAATTTCGTGGCCCTTGGTGGAGGGGTCCGAAATCAACCCTATCTCTTGTTTCCCCACACATACGGACTCTAAAAATAGCCTATACTTATGTATTTCGAAATTACATGGGCCTGGCCCAATAATAAGGTGACGCAGCACCTAAAATAGCCTCGAGACGAAATTTATGAAGTGGCATCTTGTATATTTCATCGAAGGCTTCATGCACCCATTATGGTGGCTTCAAAGTCCTGAAATCATCACTTGTAACTCCGTTCTTGTTCCCCTTGCGCATGCCATCATCTCCATGCTTGTTCTTGCTCCAATGTTCATCCTTCTCCAAGCTAGGCCCTTCATTTGTAAGCAAAACAAATGTATCCAATTTAGGCAGCATCATATTCTCATGAACATTAGAATCATTACCAAGAAACGAAAGTACCTGGTAATTTAGTTGGCGTGCACGAGCTCTAGTAATTGGTCCAGTATGTATAGCAGCAGGGGCTGTGGGTGTAACAATTGTATTGATGTCCTCATCATCCTCCCCTTCTTGAAATGAAGTCGTCCTCGACGGAAGTTCATCTTCCTCACCCAAATAAGGCTTCAGATCTGCAATGTTAAAAGTGGGACTAACCCCAAAATCTGCAGGCAGCTCAAGTTTATATGCATTATCATTTATTTTCTCTAACACCTTAAAGGGACCATCAGCACGTGGCATTAGCTTTGATTTGCGCAAATCAGGAAATCTATCCTGACGCAAATGTAACCAAACAAGATCTCCAGGTGCAAACACAACATGTTTTCTACCCTTATCTCCAGCAAGTTTATATTTAGCATTCATACGCTCAATGTTTTCCTTAGTTAACTCATGCATTTTTAAAATCAATTCAGCACGTTGTTTAGCATCAAAATTAACCTTCTCCGAAGATGGAAGAGGCAACAAATCAATAGGTGCACGAGGTAGGAAACCATACACAACTTCAAAAGGGCACATCTTAGTAGTAGAATGCAATGAACGATTATAAGCAAATTCAATATGAGGCAAGGATTCCTCCCACATTTTCTTATTATTCTTCAAAACAGCCCTAAGCATAGTAGACAATGTTCTATTGACTACTTCAGTTTGTCCATCAGTTTGGGGGTGACAAGTAGTACTAAAAAGCAGTTTAGTCCCCAACTTAGCCCATAAACATCTCCAAAAGTGGCTAAGAAATTTAGTATCACGATCTGAAACAATAGTATTTGGCACACCATGCAAGCGAATAATTTCACGAAAGAACAAATCAGCAACATTAACAGCATCATCGCTTTTATGACAAGGTATAAAGTGTGCCATTTTCGAGAATCTATCCACGACAACAAATATGCTATCCCTCCCCTTCTTTGTTCGAGGTAAACCTAAAACAAAGTCCATAGATATATCCTCCCAAGGAACACTAGGTACAGGCAAAGGCATATATAAACCATGAGGATTGAGTCGTGACTTAGCTTTTTGACATGTAGTGCAGCGAGCAATAAAATGCTCAACATCCCGTCTCATCTTTGGCCAAAAGAAATGTGTAGCAAGTACGTCCTCCGTCTTCTTCACGCCAAAGTGTCCCATTAATCCTCCTCCATGCGCCTCCTGCAACAACAAAAGACAAACGGAGCTAGCTGGAATGCATAGCTTGTTAGCACGAAACACAAATCCATCGTTAACAACAAACTTGTTCCACATTCTTCCTTCTTTACAATTCTGCATTACATCTTTAAAATCAGCATAATGCACATATTGATCTTTGATGGTCTCCAAACCAAATATTTTGAAGTCAAGTTGTGAAAGGATAGTATAGCGACGAGACAATGCATCAGCAATAACATTTTCTTTTCCCTTCTTGTGTTTAATGACATAAGGGAAAGTCTCAATGAATTCAACCCATTTAGCATGTCTACGATTCAGTTTAGCTTGACTTTTAATATGTTTCAAAGATTCATGATCAGAATGTATAACAAATTCTTTGGGCCATAAATAATGTTGCCATGTTTCTAAAGTCCGAACAAGAGCATATAATTCTTTATCATAAGTAGAATAATTCAGACTAGGCCCACTCAATTTTTCAGAAAAGTATGCAACAGGTTTGCCATCTTGTAATAACACACCTCCTAATCCAATTCCACTAGCATCACATTCAAGCTCAAAAGTCTTATTAAAATCAGGAAGTTGGAGTAAAGGAGCATGTGTCAACTTATCTTTCAATACCGTGAAGGCTTCTTCCTGTGCGGTACCCCAAACAAAAGGCACATCCTTCTTTGTAAGCTCGTTGAGAGGTGCAGCAATGGTGCTGAAATCTCTCACAACACGCCTATAGAATCTGATAGAGGCAAAGGTGTCCCGTCTTTCGATGAGATGGTGGATTTCGCTTTGGAGGAAGTCGACTTTGACGATCCGACTACGAACGTGCGAGGACGTCGCGCCTTAGCAATCGCTAAACCAACTCCGAGAGGTTATTGACCACGCCGGAGCACGATCAACCTGACCACGAGGGTCTGTTTCCTGCGAGCAAACGAAGAACAAGCAAGAAACTAAGATTGCAATCTGGATATTGCGAATATAAGATGAAAGCTTTATTGATCAAGGTGGGGTTCTGTGACGCCTTTGTCTGGTCGTTGAACACAAACGAAGTACGCGAAGTTGCAGCTATGGCGAACTTTTAATCTAAACAAAACCCAAAGTCTAAACGATGCCCTAAGGGCTGTATATATGGAGGAAGAGGGGGGGAATTTCGTGGCCCTTGGTGGAGGAGTCCGAAATCAACCCTATCTCTTGTTTCCCCACACATACGGACTCTAAAAATAGTCTATACTTATGTATTTCGAAATTACATGGGCCTGGCCCAATAATAAGGTGACGCAGCACCTAAAATAGCCTCGGGACGAAATTTATGAAGTGGCATCTTGTATATTTCGTCCAAGGCTTCATGCACCCATTATGGTGGCTTCAAAGTCTTGAAATCATCACTGGTAACTCCGTTCTTGTTCCCCTTGCGCATGCCATCATCTCCATGCTTGTTCTTGCTCCAATGTTCATCCTTCTCCAAGCTAGGCCCTTCATTTGTAAGCAAAACAAATGTATCCAATTTAGGCAGCATCATATTCTCATGAACATTAGAATCATTACCAAGAAACGAAAGTACCTGGTAATTTAGTTGGCGTGCACGAGCTCTAGTAATTGGTCCAGTATGTATAGCAGCAGGGGCTGTGGGTGTAACAATTGTATTGATGTCCTCATCATCCTCCCCTTCTTGAAATGAAGTCGTCCTCGACGGAAGTTCATCTTCCTCACCCAAATAAGGCTTCAGATCTGCAATGTTAAAAGTGGGACTAACCCCAAAATCTGCAGGCAGCTCAAGTTTATATGCATTATCATTTATTTTCTCTAACACCTTAAAGGGACCATCAGCACGTGGCATTAACTTTGATTTGCGCAAATCAGGAAATCTATCCTTACGCAAATGTAACCAAACAAGATCTCCAGGTGCAAACACAACATGTTTTCTACCCTTATCTCCAGCAAGTTTATATTTAGCATTCATGCGCTCAATGTTTTCCTTAGTTAACTCATGCATTTTTAAAATCAATTCAGCACGTTGTTTAGCATCAAAATTAACCTTCTCCGAAGATGGAAGAGGCAACAAATCAATAGGTGCACGAGGTAGGAAACCATACACAACTTCAAAAGGGCACATCTCAGTAGTAGAATGCAATGAACGATTATAAGCAAATTCAATATGAGGCAAGCATTCCTCCCACATTTTCTTATTATTCTTCAAAACAGCCCTAAGCATAGTAGACAACGTTCTATTGACTACTTCAGTTTGTCCATCAGTTTGGGGGTGACAAGTAGTACTAAAAAGCAGTTTAGTCCCCAACTTAGCCCATAAACATCTCCAAAAGTGGCTAAGAAATTTAGTATCACGATCTGAAACAATAGTATTTGGCACACCATGCAAGCGAATAATTTCACGAAAGAACAAATCAGCAACATTAACAGCATCATCGCTTTTATGACACCTATCCATATCCATATACTACCACCGCTACCACCACCGCTGCCATATACCACCACCATATATCCACCACCAATCCGAGTTCCTTGCTTATTAGGTTTGTTTTCGAGATCCATCTAGTTTCCGATTCGTGTTTCCTTGCCGGAGTCGGGAAACCACGCTCCGTTTAGGCCCAAAAATTTTCGAAAACGCATTTTTCGAAAAAATTTCTGGCTATCCTATTTTTAGGTGTTTCTGAGTGTTTTGAGACAGGTGCCATTATAGGAAGTTTTTTTTGACCCGTTTCCAGTTTTTGGGTCCGGGCAGTCGAAAAAAAAAATTTGGTCGAATTTTTTTTTTCGTGCCCATCCTGTCAGTTTGACCTAGGAAGAGTTTTGAGACACTCGCCATTATAGTGATTTTTCGCAAAAAAAAACAGCGCAAAAAAAAGAGCGCAAGAAAAAAAAGAGCGAATTTTTTTTTTCAGAGTGTGCTTTTCCCTTGTTTACGTGCCGTGCCGTGATTTTGTTGGTGTTCTAGGCTCGCGTCTCTAGCACAATCTAGCCTAGGACCAGCACAGTACCGTCGTTGAGCGTTTATTCAACTTTGCATCTCTGAATTGATTATTGCTGACCCTTTTTGCTACCATACTATAAGCCTTCCCAGCTCTACATACATCTACGTCGTGTGTTTGACTCTCCCTGGTAATCGCTCTATCCAAGCTTTGAGAGTTTTTGACTACAACGGTTGCCGATCACCGCCTGCTGCTGGGTAAGAACTGGTAAGAATTTGAGATTTGCTTGACGGATTTGTGATACACCACCACCACTTCTTAGTAGTCTGTAGGATCATATTCTTGTGTGTTTCTATTGCTGCTAACCATGCCAGGATCACAAGCCGACGAGATTGACTGGGAGAACTTATCGAACAAGGAGCTTCATGATAAGTTTCAGCAAATGATGACTGAACAGGTGCAAGATGTGCTGAACAATTTTGAAGAGGCCATGGAGAAGATTACTGGCCTTGAGAAGACGTTCGAAACAAAGCTCGATAACAGATTTAATGAACTACTTGCGCGTCTTCCACCACCGGCTACACCTGTCGCACCTCTGCAACAACAACAACTACGCCCCCTTCCGAATCAGTATGGACGAGCACAACGTGTTCCTATTGAGCCAGGACAAAATTCTGGTGCCGCTGCTACTGCTGTTGGTGCTTCTTTGGCTCCTGCTACTGCTGCTGCTGGTACCCAGGAGGATGATGATTATGTGGGAGAATATGAGGATGAGGTTGATCAAAATCCGAACTACGTGCAGCCACCAGCACCACCACCACCAGGTCGACCTCAGGTATATATTCGTAATGGTAGGCCTGCACCACCACCTCAGGTACGAGATGATGTCCATATTCCTAAACTGAAATTGAATATTCCACCATTTGAGGGTAGATATGTTCCTGATATATATCTTACTTGGGAGTTAGAAACTGAACAACGATTTACATGTTTACAATATCCTGAGGAGAGACGAGTTGCTGCTGCTGTTTGTGCTTTCACTAGTTTTGCATGTGTATGGTGGTCTGAACATTGTAGATTATATCCTATTCCAACTACTTGGGCTGCTTTGAAAACTGCTATGTGTACGCGTTGGGTTCCACCATATTATCAACGTGAATTGCTTCAAAAATTGCAGCGTTTAAGACAAGGAAAAAATTCTGTAGAAGAATATTATCAGGAATTACAAACTGGCATGATTAGATGTGGTATTGTTGAGGAGAATGAAGCTATGCTTGCACGTTTTCTGGGTGGATTAAATAGAGAGATTCAGACCATTCTAGACTATAAGGAGTATACTAATATCACTCGTTTATTCCATCTTGCTTGTAAAGCTGAACGTGAAGTGCAGGATCGACAAGCATTGGGGCGAACTAACTTTTCTGCAGGCCGACCTTCATCATGGACACCGCGTGCATCTTCTACTTCAACTGCACCAGCACCTCAATTAGGTGCCTCCTCCAGTCGTGATACAAGAAAACAGGCACAACCACCATTATCTGCCAAGAGCGCACCTGCTGGGCCTGCACGGAGTTCTTCTTCTTCCATGGCATCAACAGGGCACACAAGTGATATTATTTGTCGTCGTTGTAAGGGAGGAGGTCATTATGCGAGAGAATGCAAATCTCCGCGTGTGATGATTGCTACCGCGGATGGTGGATATGAGTCCGCTAGTGACTTTGATGAGGAGACTTTGGCTCTTATTACACGTGAAGAACATGGTGGAGATGATTCTAATCATGAGACGCAATACATGGCTCCTGAAGACGCTGACAGGTATGAATGTTTAGTTGCTCAACGTGTTTTGAGTGTGCAGGTCACACAAGCTGAGCAAAATCAGAGGCACAATTTGTTCCATACCAAGGGAGTTGTGAAGGAATGTTCTGTGCGCGTCATCATAGACGGAGGTAGTTGCAACAACTTGGCTAGCATGGAGATGGTGGAGAAGCTTTCTCTCACCACAAGACCACATCCACATCCTTACTACATCCAATGGTTCAACAACAGCGGCAAGGTTAAGGTAACACATACTGTTCGTGTGCATTTTAGTATCTCTACATATGCTGATTATGTTGATTGTGATGTGATACCTATGCAAGCATGTTCCTTATTACTTGGTAGACCATGGCAATTTGATAAAAATTCTGTACACCATGGTAGAAACAATCACTATACTCTTGTTCATAAGGATAAAAATATTACTTTGCTTCCTATGACTCCTGATTCCATTTTGAAAGATGATATTAATAGAGCTAATAAAGCAAAACAGGAGAAGAATAAGAGTGAAAATCAGATTGTGGCAAAAGAATTTGAGCAACAAATGAAGCCTAATAATAAACCATCTAGTGTTGCTTCTGAAATTAAATTGAAAAGTGCATGTTTATTTGCCACCAAATCTGATATTGATGAGCTAGATTTCAGCAAATCTGTTTGCTATGCTTTTGTGTGCAAAGAGGCATTATTTTCATTCGAGGACGTGCCTTCCTCTTTGCCTCCTGCTGTCACTAACATTTTGCAGGAGTTCGCTGACGTATTTCCACAAGACGTGCCACCGGGATTACCGCCTATTCGAGGGATTGAGCATCAGATTGACTTAATTCCCGGTGCTTCACTGCCAAACCGTGCACCATACCGTACCTATCCAGAGGAGACGAAGGAGATTATGCGTCAAGTACAAGAGCTTCTCGACAAAGGTTATATACGCGAATCCCTTAGTCCTTGTGTTGTTCCTATTATTCTAGTGCCGAAAAAGGATGTTACATCACGTATGTGTGTTGATTGTAGAGGCATTAATAATATTACTATTCGTTATCGTCATCCTATTCCTAGGCTAGATGATATGCTTGATGAATTGAGTGGCTCTACAATATTCTCCAAAGTTGATTTGCGTAGTGGCTACCATCAAATTCGTATGAAATTGGGAGATGAATGGAAAACAGCATTTAAAACTAAGTTTGGATTATATGAGTGGTTAGTCATGCCTTTTGGGTTAACTAATGCACCTAGTACTTTCATGAGATTAATGAACGAAGTTTTACGTGCTTTCATTGGACGATTTGTGGTAGTTTACTTTGATGACATATTGATTTATAGCAGATCTTTGGAAGAACATTTGGAACATTTACGTGCTGTTTTTATTGCTCTACGTGATGCACGTTTGTTTGGTAACCTTGGGAAGTGCACCTTTTGCACCGACTGAGTATCTTTTCTTGGCTATGTTGTTACTCCACAGGGAATTGAAGTTGATAAAGCCAAGATTGAAGCTATTGAGAGTTGGCCGCAGCCCAAAACGGTCACACAAGTGAGGAGTTTTCTTGGCCTCGCTGGATTCTATAGGCGTTTTGTGAGAGATTTCAACACCATTGTTGCACCTCTCAATGAGCTTACAAAGAAAGATGTGCCTTTTCTTTGGGGTACCGCACAGGAAGAAGCCTTCACGGTATTGAAAGATAAGTTGACACATGCTCCTTTACTCCAACTTCCTGATTTTAATAAGGCTTTTGAGCTTGAATGTGATGCTAGTGGAATTGGATTAGGAGGTGTGTTATTACAAGATGGCAAACCTGTTGCATACTTTTCTGAAAAATTGAGTGGGCCTAGTCTGAATTATTCTACTTATGATAAAGAATTATATGCTCTTGTTCGGACTTTAGAAACATGGCAACATTATTTATGGCCCAAAGAATTTGTTATACATTCTGATCATGAATCTCTGAAACATATTAAAAGTCAAGCTAAACTGAATCGTAGACATGCTAAATGGGTTGAATTCATTGAGACTTTCCCTTATGTCATTAAACACAAGAAGGGAAAAGAAAATGTTATTGCTGATGCATTGTCTCGTCGCTATACTATGCTTTCACAACTTGACTTCAAAATATTTGGTTTGGAGACCATCAAAGATCAATATGTGCATGATGCTGATTTTAAAGATGTAATGCAGAATTGTAAAGAAGGAAGAATGTGGAACAAGTTTGTTGTTAACGATGGATTTGTGTTTCGTGCTAACAAGCTATGCATTCCAGCTAGCTCCGTTCGTCTTTTGTTGTTGCAGGAGGCGCATGGAGGAGGATTAATGGGACACTTTGGCGTGAAGAAGACGGAGAACGTACTTGCTACACATTTCTTTTGGCCAAAGATGAGACGAGATGTTGAGCGTTTTATTGCTCGCTGCACTACATGTCAAAAAGCTAAGTCACGACTCAATCCTCATGGTTTATATATGCCTTTGCCTGTACCTAGTGTTCCTTGGGAGGATATATCTATGGACTTTGTTTTAGGTTTACCTCGAACAAAGAAGGGGAGGGATAGCATATTTGTTGCTGTGGATAGATTCTCAAAAATGGCACACTTTATACCATGTCATAAAAGCGATGATGCTGTTAATGTTGTTGATTTGTTCTTTCGTGAAATTATTCGCTTGCATGGTGTGCCAAATACTATTGTTTCAGATCGTGATACTAAATTTCTTAGCCACTTTTGGAGATGTTTATGGGCTAAGTTGGGGACTAAACTGCTTTTTAGTACTACTTGTCACCCCCAAACTGATGGACAAACTGAAGTAGTCAATAGAACGTTGTCTACTATGCTTAGGGCTGTTTTGAAGAATAATAAGAAAATGTGGGAGGAATGCTTGCCTCATATTGAATTTGCTTATAATCGTTCATTGCATTCTACTACTGAGATGTGCCCTTTTGAAGTTGTGTATGGTTTCCTACCTCGTGCACCTATTGATTTGTTGCCTCTTCCATCTTCGGAGAAGGTTAATTTTGATGCTAAACAACGTGCTGAATTGATTTTAAAAATGCATGAGTTAACTAAGGAAAACATTGAGCGTATGAATGCTAAATATAAACTTGCTGGAGATAAGGGTAGAAACCATGTTGTGTTTGCACCTGGAGATCTTGTTTGGTTACATTTGCGTAAGGATAGATTTCCTGATTTGCGCAAATCAAAGTTAATGCCACGTGCTGATGGTCCCTTTAAGGTGTTAGAGAAAATAAATGATAATGCATATAAACTTGAGCTGCCTGCAGATTTTGGGGTTAGTCCCACTTTTAACATTGCAGATTTGAAGCCTTATTTGGGTGAGGAAGATGAACTTCCGTCGAGGACGACTTCATTTCAAGAAGGGGATGATGATGAGGACATCAATACAATTGTTACACCCACAGCCCCTGCTGCTATACATACTGGACCAATTACTAGAGCTCGTGCACGCCAACTAAATTACCAAGTACTTTCGTTTCTTGGTAATGATTCTAATGTTCATGAGAATATGATGCTGCCTAAATTGGATACATTTGTTTTGCTTACAAATGAAGGGCCTAGCTTGGAGAAGGATGAACATTGGAGCAAGAACAAGCATGGAGATGATGGCATGCGCAAGGGGAACAAGAACGGAGTTACAAGTGATGATTTCAGGACTTTGAAGCCACCATAATGGGTGCATGAAGCCTTGGACGAAATATACAAGATGCCACTTCATAAATTTCGTCCCGAGGCTATTTTAGGTGCTGCGTCACCTTATTATTGGGCCAGGCCCATGTAATTTCGAAATACATAAGTATAGGCTATTTTTAGAGTCCGTATGTGTGGGGAAACAAGAGATAAGGGTTGATTTCGGACCCCTCCACCAAGGGCCACGAAATTCCCCCCTCTTCCTCCATATATACAGCCCTTAGGGCATCGTTTAGACTTTGGGTTTTGTTTAGATTAAAAGTTCGCCATAGCTGCAACTTCGCGTACTTCGTTTGTGTTCAACGACTAGACAAAGGCGTCACAGAACCCCACCTTGATCAATAAAGCTTTCATCTTATATTCGCAATATCCAGATTGCAATCTTAGTTTCTTGCTTGTTCTTCGTTTGCTCGCAGGAAACAGACCCTCGTGGTCAGGTTGATCGTGCTCCGGCGTGGTCAATAACCTCTCGGAGTTGGTTTAGCGATTGCTAAGGCGCGACGTCCTCGCACGTTCGTAGTCGGATCGTCAAAGTCGACTTCCACCAAAGCGAAATCCACCATCTCATCGAAAGACGGGACACCTTTGCCTCTATCACAAACTAGATAAGATGCAGATTTGATCCGGCGAAGATGTGAGTGACCTCAACTATGATTATGACAATAAACAGTGCGTAGCACGTGGTGGAAATTGATGGATGGGATGGTGGACAACGGATGGGATAATGATGCAGCGGCTGCGTGATTAATGTGAACAGAACTCGAAACTCTAAAGGAACTAGACACTAAGACCAGCAACTCGACACGGCGATGCAACCGATAATTCAATAATGCAAACAATGAAAAGAAAATTGCAAAGGCTCAGTCTGGCTAGGACAAAGGATGAATAGATCTAACTTTTTTTTGTGGCTTTTTCTTGGACAATAGGTAAGAAAATAAATCTAATCTAGCAAAAACTGGAAATTCTCACCGAGCAACCTGAAAACTGATACCACTTGATAGAGGCGAGGGTGTCCCGATCTTTCGATGAGATGATAACTATCGATTTGGTGGAGACGACTTTGACGATCCGACTACAAACGTGCACGACGTTGCGCCTTAGCAATCGCTAAACCAATCTCCTGAGGTTATTGACCACGCCGGAGCACGATCAACCTGACCACGAAGGTCTATTCCTGCAAGCAATCGAAGAACGAGCAAGAATATGATAAAAGCAATCTGAATATTGCGAATATATATGAAGTATTGATAAAGGTGGGGATCCGTAAGCGGTCTTGGTCTGGTCGTTGGACACAAACGAAGTACACGAAGTTGCAATGGCTAACTTTTAACTAAACAAATCCCAAGGAAAAGCTACTAGATGGATCTACTTATATAGGAGCAAGGGGTGGCGGCCAAGGAGGTGGGAGGACGTCCCAAGGCAGCCTAAAACTAAATCTAGGTCGTACAAGGCCAATGGGCCCAAGTGGAGTTGATGTAACACCTTTGGACTTGTAGTTTCACTCGGATTCTGCTGCAGCATCAGATTGTTTCGTCCACAACTCAACGCTCCGGACGAATTTGAAGGTGATTCCAATTGGGTTGGAAAGTGCACGAAATCTAGTTTCCAACAAAAAAAGAATCACCCAATTCGGAGTCCGTATGAAAAACTTGTGTGCGTTTTGAGTCAGGTATGTCTGTGCAGTCCGAATCTGAATCCAGAACGTGAGAGACTTGGACTCTATCTTCTCTTGGGCCAAAAGTGACGTGAGAGAACTTTTTGGACAGCAAATAAACATCTCGTTCTTCCTTATCTTCATATGTGGATTGTACAAATGTCCCATACACCTGCAATTAGACAAAACACAAAAGTGTGTGAAGTATTTTTGTTCTGGATAACATAAATAGATTATTGAATAGTTTGCACTAGAAATCACCTGACAAATATGCATATATGCAATATTTTTGGTCATATCCAAGGTAGTCATGTCCTCATCAGAAGGGGAGGGATAGCATATTTGTTGTCGTGGATAGATTCTCGAAAATGGCACACTTTATACCATGTCATAAAAGCGATGATGCTGTTAATGTTGCTGATTTGTTCTTTCGTGAAATTATTCGCTTGCATGGTGTGCCAAATACTATTGTTTCAGATCGTGATACTAAATTTCTTAGCCACTTTTGGAGATGTTTATGGGCTAAGTTGGGGACTAAACTGCTTTTTAGTACTACTTGTCACCCCCAAACTGATGGACAAACTGAAGTAGTCAATAGAACGTTGTCTACTATGCTTAGGGCTGTTTTGAAGAATAATAAGAAAATGTGGGAGGAATGCTTGCCTCATATTGAATTTGCTTATAATCGTTCATTGCATTCTACTACTAAGATGTACCCTTTTGAAGTTGTGTATGGTTTCCTACCTCGTGCACCTATTGATTTGTTGCCTCTTCCATCTTCGGAGAAGGTTAATTTTGATGCTAAACAACGTGCTGAATTGATTTTAAAAATGCATGAGTTAACTAAGGAAAACATTGAGCGTATGAATGCTAAATATAAACTTGCTGGAGATAAGGGTAGAAAACATGTTGTGTTTGCACCTGGAGATCTTGTTTGGTTACATTTGCGTAAGGATAGATTTCCTGATTTGCGCAAATCAAAGCTAATGCCACGTGCTGATGGTCCCTTTAAGGTGTTAGAGAAAATAAATGATAATGCATATAAACTTGAGCTGCCTGCAGATTTTGGGGTTAGTCCCACTTTTAACATTGCAGATTTGAAGCCTTATTTGGGTGAGGAAGATGAACTTCCGTCGAGGACGACTTCATTTCAACAAGGGGAGGATGATGAGGACATCAATACAATTGTTACACCCACAGCCCCTGCTGCTATACATACTGGACCAATTACTAGAGCTCATGCACGCCAACTAAATTACCAGGTACTTTCGTTTCTTGGTAATGATTCTAATGTTCATGAGAATATGATGCTGCCTAAATTGGATACATTTGTTTTGCTTACAAATGAAGGGCCTAGCTTGGAGAAGGATGAACATTGGAGCAAGAACAAGAACGGAGTTACAAGTGATGATTTCAGGACTTTGAAGCCACCATAATGGGTGCATGAAGCCTTGGACGAAATATACAAGATGCCACTTCATAAATTTCGTCCCGAGGCTATTTTAGGTGCTGCGTCACCTTATTATTGGGCCAGGCCCATGTAATTTCGAAATACATAAGTATAGGCTATTTTTAGAGTCCGTATGTGTGGGGAAACAAGAGATAGGGTTGATTTCGGACCCCTCCACCAAGGGTCACGAAATTCCCCCCTCTTCCTCCATATATACAGCCCTTAGGGCATCGTTTAGACTTTGGGTTTTGTTTAGATTAAAAGTTCGCCATAGCTGCAACTTCGCGTACTTCGTTTGTGTTCAACGACCAGACAAAGGCGTCACAGAACCCCACCTTGATCAATAAAGCTTTCATCTTATATTCGCAATATCCAGATTGCAATCTCAGTTTCTTGCTTGTTCTTCGTTTGCTCGCAGGAAACAGACCCTCGTGGTCAGGTTGATCGTGCTCCGGCGTGGCCAATAACGTCTCGGAGTTGGTTTAGCGATTGCTAAGGTGCGACGTCCTCGCACGTTCGTAGTCGGATCGTCAAAGTCGACGGCCACCAAAGCGATATCCATCATCTCATCTAAAGATCGGGACCCTCGCCTCTATCAGGTGGTAGCACAACTAGCATCAATAAAGGATATGAAGTAGCTCTGGACAGCAAGATATAAGTGAAGATCACAATAGCAGTAGACCTATTTAGAAGCTGATGTTGAGGTGCCAAATACTGAACTAGCTTCTGCAACTATTTAGATGTGGCTCGTCGCTAGCTTTCATTTGAGTACTCGCGAAGCCAAAACGGACTTCGTATGAGGAAGTTATGCCTGCTTTACTGAACAGTGCACAAAACAGATTCCAATCCGAATTCAACTACGAGATTGAGTCTAAAAAGATCTGAATTTTGTTTTTTTTTCTTCTCTCTTTTTTTTCCTCACACTTTTTTTTCTTTCTCTCCTTTTTTTTTCTCTGACATTTTTTTTCTCTTTTTTTTCTCTTGTTTTTTCTCTCTCTTTTTTTCTCCCTCTTTCCAAAACAAACTAGATAAGATGCAGATTGGATCAAGTGAAGATGTGAACGATCTCAACTATTATTATGGCAATGAATGGTGGGTAGCACGTGGTGGAAATTGATGGATGGGTGGTGGACAACGGAAGAGATAATGATGCAGCGGTGGCGTGACTAATGTGAACAGAACTCGAAACTCTAAACGAACTAGACACTAAGACCAGCAACTTGACATGACGATGCAACCAATAATTCAACTATGCAAGCAATGAAAAGAAAATTGCAAAGGCTCAGACTGGCTTGGACCAAGGATGAATAGATCTAACTCTTTTTTGTGGCTTTTTCTTAGACAATAGGTAAGAAAATAAATCTAATCTAGGAAAACTGGAAATTCTCACCGAGCAACCTGAAAACTGATACCACTTGATAAAGGCGAGGGTCCCGATCTTTCGATGAGATGATAACTATCGATTTGGTGGAGACGACTTTGACGATCCGACTACAAACGTACACGACGTTACGCCTTAGCAATCACTAAACCAATCTCCTGAGGTTACTGACGATGCTGGAAGCACGGTCAGCCTGACCACGAAGGTCTATTCCTGCAAGCACTCGAAGAACGAGCAAGAATATGATAAAGCAATCTGAATATTGCAAATATATATGAAGTATTGATAATGGTGGGGATCCGGAAGCGGTCTTGGTCTGGTCGTTGGACACAAACGAAATACACGAAGTTGCAATGGCTAACTTTTAACTAAACAAATCCCAAGGAAAAAGCTACTAGATGGATCTACTTATGTAGGAGCAAGGAGTGGCGGCCAAGGAGGTGGGAGGACGTCCCAAGGCAGCCTAAAACTAACCCTACGTCGTACAAGGCTCATGGGCCCAAGTGGAGGTGATGCAACACCTTTGGGCTTGTAGTTTGACTCGGATTCTGCTGCAACGTCAGATTGTTTCGTCCATAACTCAACGCTCCGGACGAATTTGAAGGTGAATCCAATTGGGTTGGAAAGAGCACGAAATCTAGTTTCCAACAAAAGAAAGAATCACCCAATTCGGAGTCCGTATGAAAAATTTGTTGGCCTTTTGAGTCAGGTATGTCTGTGCAGTCCGAATCTGAATCCAGAACGTGAGAGACTTGGACTCTATCTTCTCTTGGCCCAAAAGTGACGTGAGAGGACTTTTTGAACACAACCTAAATTTCTCCTTTTCCCTTATCTTCATATGTGGATTGTACAAATGTCCCATACACCTGCAATTAGACAAAACACAAAAGTGGGTGAAGTATGTTTGTTCGGGATAACATAAATAGATTATTGAATAGTTTGCATTAGAAATCACCTGACAAATATGCATGTATGCAATATTTTTGGTCGTATCCAAGGTAGTCATGTCCTCATCATCTTATTTGTTGGTTCTGCATCTTTCAAGCTGGGAAACACGGCATGATGATGCAGAGGACAACAGCCATAACAATCAGTTCAAACTTGGTACTATTACCTATGTGAAAGTGCGACAAATGTGTTGATCGTGTGCATCCTGAGAATAATAATTCTAATTGTTCTGCATGTTGATCCTGTGGCACTGATAGAACGAGCCAATGCACTACTTTTTTTACGAATAAATTTCTATTAAAGCTAATTAAATTGAAGTAAAGTGACCACTAACACTTGTTATTACAGTACCAATACAGACCCGCTTGTGAACCGACGTGTGGCCGAAATCGATTTCTTAATGGAGGCGTTTGAATGCTGATGAGGACATCAATACCATTGTTACACCCACAGCCCCTACT
>NW_025229487.1:19394-22198 GCF_018294505.1 Triticum aestivum | reverse complement strand
ATCTTGATCCACTCCTTCTCTTTTCAAATTTTTCAAAATTCAGTCTCTGCAAGTTTGGACCAGATTTGCCAAATTTGGTGAAATTCATACCTACACTTCTCCAAAAATTTCACCAAAAATCAGGCAGCCTACTGGAGCAATGAGAAGCCACTCCACCAAAAATGAGCTCAAGGAAAAATCCCTACATGCCTAGATCATTCTGTCGAACACTTGGCGTGCACTGTTGCTGTTCATATTGAGAAAAATTCAGTTTTCAGTGTCGTTTTCGTCCGTCAGTTTCAATCACGCGTAGACAGTGCGCTTGGCGCGTTGCACGCAGCTTCTTCTCCCTGGCCAACACCCCCGCACGCGCGCTTGGCATCTTCCCGGCGTCGGTGGCGCCCTTGGCCGCCAGCGCCGGCGTGTCTTGCGGCGGCCGAACCCCCGTAGCAGCCGACAGGGGACGGAACGGCGGCTCAACGCCGTTCGGCGCCGCCCAACGCCCCTCTGCTCTTCGCGTGGCCTCATGCATGCCAGCGCACGCCCGTGGCACCGTCGCCGTGGCCCGGCAAGCACGGAACGTGCTCACTGCCGCCGACGGGCCCGCGCCGCCCCGTTCTGTCGAACTCGCCCATAGCACCAAATCCCAGCCCGATTAGCACCTAAATGGAACCGGTGGACCTCAACGACGACGCCCAACTCCCTAATCACCCCCGACCAAGCCCTCCGCCGCCGTAACCTTCACCGGAGATCCCCGTTCACGGCCACCGCCTCGGACCGCCTATAAAAAGGGCCCCCGAGCTCACCCTCGAGCACGCACCACCTCTACACCTCACCAAAGCCCTGCCAGGCCACTAGGAGGACCTCGAGGAGGTCTCCTCCCCCAACTCCGGCCGCCCCGACCCGCCTCGGCCTCCACCTCGATTCGCTCCGGTGAGGCCATCCCCGGCGCCCAAATCTTGTCTATAGCCTCCTCTAGCACCCAGTAAGCTAACGCCAGCATCGATTTGTCCTTCGCAGCTCTCTCCGACGAGTCCCTGGATCACCCGAGCCGCCGTCCGCCGGAGCAGGGCTCGCCGTCGACGTGGTACTCACTGGCGACCACCACCACCACCAACCGACGCGGAAAGGTGCCCTGAACACGGAGGTACCCTTCGATCCCCCTGCCTCGCCGTAGATCGCCGCCGGCGACCACCGCGTCTCTCGGGCACTGGCGAAATCTGCCGCCCCGTTCGTATATTCAAACCTGACAGGCGGGACCCACCGTCAGCCTCTCTGTCATTTCTAAATGAATCGTTTTCTAAAAATGCCTTCGGGCAAAATACGCTTTACCCTCTGGGCTGGCGTATTCAAGACTGGAACGTTTTCTGTTTTTATAAGCTAGCCCCTGGGAACTTTCTGTTTCATTACAGATGAGTCCCTGGACAAAAACCTTTATAACTTTTAAACAGAAAAGTATTTTTGATTGATTCTTTTTCTGTCCTCTTTAAAATTTTGTCTAGTTTTTTATCAGATTTATTTGAAAAATATTTGTAATACTTTTTGTGAACCTCTTGGTATTTACGATAGCGCATATATTTTCTTTATACCGTAGATACCGAAGGAGGTGACGGAGCCGCGAACTTCACCGAGCTAGGCTCCGACTACTCCGAACCAGGCAAGCATGTTTGAACTTTTGATATGATGATTGTTTTGGCATGTTTGCATTAAGTAGTTTAGGGCATGTTGATGAACATACCGATGAATGTCTTGTTACCTGAGATGATGAGGCAAGTGAGTTCCGAAAATCCATGAGTGGATGGATGTGAGTATGCATGGCCATGTCTTGGCATGAGGATGGGTAAGATGGCAGTGTTGTAGCATGCCAGGCTTATGCCAGACTATGTGACTTCAATGTCAACTCGTATCATTCTAGTTCCTTCCATTCTTCCTTCCTTGTACTACCACATGTTTTCCGCAAGGAATATGGCTTAGTAAGTTGTAAACCACTTTCCTGGTACACACCAAAAAGGAGAGGCCATGATGATGGTTCCATGGCCCTGGATTAAAGCCAGTCATCCGGTCAGGGGGCATGGGTGTTTCTGGTTGGGACCGAGAGGGGGGCACCCCTTAGAGCGCGCGTATATAAATTTGATCCCATGCTATGCGAGATTGTGATCTCCCCGTCTCAAAAGTTTTTCTTGGACGATGTCTAGGGTGATTCCTAGCATCGAGAGGTAGGATGGGTGTGTACTGGTTCGCCGTGTTTTCTTCCGAAATACCGTAAACAGAACTAGTCCTTCGTGACTATGGAAATCCGTTGGCTGTGGGAAAAAATTTGTACAAACTCTGCAGAGTCATATATTCCTTCGAATCATCTATTCCATGTCCAAGTTCGATATTAACTTATCTTGACCAAATGTCAGTTTTGATGACAGAGACTCCGGTGAACCGCATGAGTGCTAAGTCCGGTTAAATGATTATTCCTGTGGATGGACTAACCCGTTTATTCTCATGAATTGAATATTTATTAGGAGCATTATTTCCTTGTGAATAAAATCCCTTTATGTGGTGTCGCTAAGACGCCCGACTGTGGCATCTCTTTTAAAGCCCTCTCTGTGATGTCGCCCCGACGTCCGACTGTGGCATTTCTTTTAAAGCCCTTTATGTGGTGTCGCTAAGACGCCCGACTGTGGCATCTCTTTTAAAGCCCTCTCTGTGATGTCGCCCCGATGTCTGACTGTGGCATTTCTTTTAAAGCCCTTTATGTGGTGTCGCTAAGACGCCCGACTGTGGTATTTCTTTTAAAGCCCTTTCTGTGATGTCGCCCCGACGTCCGACTGTGG
>NW_025229487.1:9378-19164 GCF_018294505.1 Triticum aestivum | reverse complement strand
TGGTGTCTCTAAGACGCCCGACTGTGGTATTTCTTTTAAAGCCCTTTTTGTGATGTCACCCCAACGTCCGACTGTGGCATTTCTTTTAAAGCCCTTTATGTGGTGTCACTAAGACGCCTGACTGTGGTATTTCTTTTAAAGCCCTTTCTGTGATGTCGCCCCGACGTCCGACTGTGGCACTTCTTTTAAAGCCCTTTATGTGGTGTCGCTAAGACGCCCGACTGTGGCATCATTTCCTTATATTTATTTGTGCACCTTTCGAGGCGTCGCTTCAGACACCCGATCGGTCTTCATTTATGTTTTGTGGGATTTCAGGCGGACTACCGCCGTTTCCCTTTTACTTACCTTGTTATGCTAATTTTTGAATGTACATTGGTGAATTAATCATGACACATTCATGCATGCATTTGTTATATCTTACGTCCAAACTGTCTTGCGAGTACTTTCAAAGTACTCACTGGCTTGTTGATTTGGCCAGATGCTGACGAAGGCGATCTCATGGATGAAGAATTTATAGCGAGTCCGACGCCTAGAGGAGTCCCAGTCAGTCTCGTACGACCCTGGATTTGGTCATTGTATTATATCCGCTTCCGCTACCAAATAAATTCATCGAGCGTCACCTCGACGCTCGATGAGATGACAGTTTTAGAGACTTGTATCTCTCTCCCCGCTGTGTTTTTCCACCATCGCCCTATCCTCGAGTCAGTAGTATGCCTCCACACCACTGTGTCATGTCCGCCAATATGTATATTTATTGGCGTGCTTGTAATAATTTGGTTGAGCAACCGTAGTTCGACCTTGTAATATATTTTATGCTACTGGCTTATTGTATCAAGAATTTGTCTACCAGTGAGGAGGATTTCTCTCATACTGGACTCAAAAGATTGGTTTCTCAATAAATATTTTTATTGGAAAACCGGTCGTGACAAGCTTGGTACCAGAGCCAGGCTGACTGTAGGAAGCCTCTAGGTGCGATCGCTAATTGGTTATTAGCATGATTGAGCCTTTTCATATTTTCTTGATTGTAGTAATTTTCTGTCAGTCATCATAAATTTATAATCTGACCATGCAGAATTTTTTCCTACGTTTGTAGATGGCCGACAACAGCTGCGAGTCTCAGACCTTCGCCAACGTACCCGATGGGTTCGTCAAGCTTCTTTCCTTCATCGTTCAGGTCGCGATGGGGCCATCTGCGCGCCCAGTCTTCACACTCTGCCAGCACCGAGTCAACGACAGTCTGACCATGCACCAGGCCGCGGTGCAGTTCAAGGGAGGGCGTGGTGAGTTATGCCGCTTCCGGTTCTTGGGAAGAGCCATGCCTACGGAGAGGCATGCTATGCAGATGGCAGCCCACGAGGCGATAGCTCGTCTCAGGGATGTCCTCCCAGTGATGAAGACTCGTCGTTACCGTTATCTTCCGTGCCATGTGCCTTACACTTGTCACTACGCATACTCCTGCCCCAGAGGAGAACGAGACGAGGCTTTTGAGATGCTCATTGAGTATCTCCGGGCCCTGGAGGCAGCCTTCGACAACCTGGTGGACGACTTCGTGGCTGCCCGCATGGACTCAGTTCATGGCTGTGCTGCCAACAGGAGGGAGCTCCTACCCACCGCACCGCCACTGACTTTGGTCTCGTCCTCAACATCTTATACGCCTACTCGTCGCCTACCTTCTACCGAAGAATTCAACCAAGTCATTGCGCCCACTCCAGCACGCACTGCACCACCCTTCGCGCCCACTCCTGTTCGTGTTGTTCCGCCCCTGGCACCTGCTCCGTCCACTCTGTGCAACACTACACGTATGGAGCCTATTAGCGAGGAGGAAGTCGAGTCCCCAACCTCGCTACGCCTCGCCCTCGGCGGGGCAAAGGAGGTCGTCAACATCTCCGCCTGAGTACGCTTAGCCGCCATGTTATGTACCGCTTTGTATGATATGTTTATATGTACATAGGTTGTGAGAAGTAGCCTGTTTGCGCATCATGTAGGATCTGGAGAAGTGCACTAGCCCAAATAACATGTCAGGATTATGTACGCATATCCTGAGTGATGTATTGTATAATTACCTCCCGCGTGTAAGATATGTAATGAGCAGTCCTTCTCCGTGCGCAAGTCGATTTGATTTTCTTAAGTAAGCTTGGTTATTTAATTTTATTTGCCAGCTTTATGCACTTATGGATTTGTTTTTGTGACACTTTCCGCTTTTCTTATGGGTTTTACAAAATATATCCCCAGAGTGAAAAATGTCTCGTCCTTGGACTCGCTCCATGCCAACTCCACCAGAGGAAAATTATGATACACAACCCAGCAACGAGTTCACTCAGGGATAGTCAAGCCAACAGGGCAGTGAATCGGCACTTTCACAAATGTGCCGCCTTTATGATCAGAGTCAGCAACAACATCGGGAAATGATGAACCAAGTCATCAACATGGGAAATCACCATGGACAGTATGAGCAGCATTCCAAGTTATCTGAGCTACAGAAGACACGTCCCCAAACATTTTCTCATACTGACAAGCCTCTTGAAGCCGAGGATTGGCTTCGAGATATGGAGAGAAAATTAATTATTGCAAAATGTTCAGATCTCGAGAAAGTACTATATGCTCCGCACTATCTCACAGGAGCAGCTGCATCATGGTGGGAGAATTTTCTGCACATGCACCCCAACGAAAATGATATAACCTGGGATGATTTCAAGGAAGGTTTCCGTGGTGCACACATTCCCAAGAGTATTATGAAAATTAAGAAGAGAGAGTTCGATGACCTCAAACAAAGGAACATGACAGTGTCAGAATACAACGTCAATTTACTCTATTGTCCCGCTATGCCAATGAAGAACGTATGACTGAAAGCAAGAAGATGGAGAAATTCCTTGATGGTCTGGCGCCCGCGCTTAAATGCCAACTGGCAGTTCACACTTTTCCAGATTTTAAGACACTAGTGGACAAAGCTATTACTCTGGAAAATGAGAGACATAGCTTGGAGGATTTACGTAAGCGAAAAAGAGACCAGACTACTCTTGCACGCAACCACCGAAGCAGGACAAATTTTCAGAAAGGTGGGACACACAAACCTACAACAAACACCTCTCGCCCAACCAAGAATTTCCATGCAAGGGACAAAGAGTTCACATATTGCCCAGGCGTTACTTGCTACGCTTGTGGAGAAGAAGGGCACTATGCCAAACAATGCCCCAAGCCAAGGAACTCGACCCCGAAGCCAAACAATGGTGGAAATAATTCAGCGCCCAAGCGCAACAATTTCAACCCCAACAACAACCACAGGAAGGGTCATCTAAACCACGTGACCAAAGAAGAAGCACAAAATGCTCTAGATATCGTACTCGGTACGTTTCCTGTCAACACAATACCTGCAACGGTTTTGTTTGATTCTGGAGCTTCTCACTCATTCATTTCGAAAAGTTTTGCTTTGCAAAATAATTTTTCGATGTTTCCCTTGGAAAAATCCATGATCATCAAGTCCCCTGGGATTCAGCAAGTTACTCAGAGTTACTGTCAGAATGTGGTCATTGAGTTCGAAGGATTGAATTTTTTTGCCAATCTTATTGTGTTGGAAAATAAAGGACTGGATGTCATCCTAGGGATGGACTGGTTAACCACCAACAAAGGTTTTATTGACTGTTTCAACCGGACCGTAATTCTCACACACCACCACGGGAAGACAATAAAAGTATCAGCCAAGGAAAGAAAAATACCCCGGCAGCCGAGATTGAATAAGGTGGACGTTTCTGAGTTAAGAAAGGTTCCAGTAGTATGTGAATTTCCATACGTATTTCCCGAAGAACTACCAGGCATGCCACCAGACCGAGAAATAGAATTCAGCATTGAGCTAGCACCAGGAACCACCCCCATATACAAGAAACCATACAGAATGGCACCATCCGAGTTGATCGAGTTGAAGAAACAAATAAAGGAATTACTGGACAAGTGATACATTCGAGCCAGCTCCTCACCTTGGGGATCACCAATTTTATTTGCCAAAAAGAAGGATGGAACACTAAGATTGTGCATAGACTACCGAGCTCTTAACATAGTCACAGTCAAGAACAAATACCCGATGCCACGAATAAATGATTTATTTGATCAGCTCGCTCAGGCCAAGGTATTCTCAAAGATTGACTTAAGGTCAGGATACCATCAATTAAAAGTACGAACAGAAGATATCCCCAAAACAGCCTTCACCTCCAGATATGGACTATATGAGTTCACAGTTATGCCTTTTGGATTAACAAACGCCCCCGCATATTTTGTTCACCTCATGAACAAAGTATTTATGAAGTTTATGGACAAGTTCGTTGTGGTATTTATCGATGATATTCTGATATACTCCAAAACACCAGAAGAGCACGCGGAACATCTCAGGATTGTGCTAGGAGAACTCAGGAAACATAAATTGTATGCCAAGTTCAGCAAGTGCAAATTTTGGCTAAGACAAGTAGGTTTTCTAGGTCACGTGCTGACACAAGACGGTATCGCAGTGGACCCCGAGAAAGTTAGGGCCATACTTGACTAGAAGGCACCAGCCAGCGTAACGGACATACGAAGTTTCTTGGGAACGGCAGGATACTACCGCAGATTTATTGAAGGATTCTCCACTCTAGCCAAGCCAATGACGCGGTTGCTCAAGAAGGACAAGAAATTTGAATGGACAGAAGCCTGCGAAAAAAGTTTCCAAGAGTTAAAACAGAAATTAACCACAGCACCGGTATTAGTTGTGCCAGACATACACAAAAACTTTGAGGTGTATTGTGACGCATCCCGAAAAGGTCTCGGGTGCGTGTTGATGCAAGAAGGCAAGGTTGTCGCATACGCTTCACGACAACTCCGCAAGCATGAGGAAAATTATCCCACTCATGACTTAGAAATGGCAGCAGTCATCCATGCACTTAAGGAATGGAGGCATTTCTTACTTGGGAATCAACGTGAAATATACACGGACCATAAAAGTCTCAAATATATTTTCACACAGCCAGAACTAAACTTACGACAACGACGCTGGTTGGAATTGGTAAAGGATTATGATGTTGGTATCCACTATCATCCAGGGAAAGCAAATGTAGTGGCCGATGCTCTTAGTCGAAACCCCAGCTCCGATGAAAACAGTCTGCAAAGTTTGAGACCTGAATTCTAACAAGAATTTGCCAAACTCAACTTGTTAATGATCGCGGGAGGCACCATATCAAACTTGGAAATAAAGCCCGACCTTGTGGAGAGAATTAAAGAAGCTCAGCCTGGTCACCCCAGCATTGAAGGAATTAAAAGAAAGGTGAGTATGGGCAAGGCCTCGGAATTTGTCATAGGCGATGATGGAATATTATGGTACGGGGACAGACTCTGCGTGACAAACATAGAGGACCTCAGACAGCAAATCCTAGCTGAAGCACACACCACTCCATATTCAATCCACCCTGGAGGAACCAAAACGTATAAGGAGATTCAGGAAAGATTTTGGTGGCACGGTATGAAGAGGGACATAGCCACATTCGTTGCATGTTGCGATTCTTGTCAACACATAAAAGTTGAGCATCAAAAACCAGCCAGACTACTGCAACCAAACAAAATACCTGAGTGGAAATGGGATGAAATAGGGATGGATTTTATTGTCGGACTACCTCGGTCACGACACGGGAATGATGCCATATGGGTCATCACCGATAGATTAACCAAGGTGGCACATTTCATTCCAGTAAAGACAACCTACAACACTCAGAAGCTTGCCAGGATTTATCTCTCCCGTATAGTTTGTCTGCATGGAGTCCCGAAGACTATAATATCCGACAAAGGCACTCAATTTGTCTCAAGATTCTGGGATCATTTACAACAGGCTCTGGGAACTCAATTGGCCTTCAGCACAGCCTATCATCCCCAGACTGATGGACAGACTGAACGCGTAAACCAAATTTTAGAAGACATGCTGAGAGCATGTGTCCTCACCTATGGAACCAGTTGGGAAGAAAGCCTGCCATATGCCGAGTTCGCATATAACAACAGTTACCAGGCCAGCCTGCAAATGGCTCCTTTTGAAGCCCTATACGGACGGAGATGTCGTACCCCGCTAAATTGGTCAGAGACCGGAGACAGACGTATCTTCGGCCCAAACGTTCTCAAAGAAGCCGAGGAAAAAGTCAAGCTAATCAGGGACCGACTCAAGACCGCTCAAAGCCGACAGAAGAGTTATTACGATCAGAAACATCGTGGGGTAAATTTTGAACCCGGTGAATTCGTGTACCTACGAGTATCACCTATGAGGGGACTGCAACGGTTTAAGATTAAAGGAAAGTTAGCACCAAGATTCATTGGACCATTCTGCATAGTGGCACGAAGAGGCACTATAGCCTACCAGCTAGACTTACCCGAAGACTTGTCTGACATTCACGACGTGTTCCACGTTTCTCAATTAAGGAAGTGCGTAAGCAAACCAGAGAAACAAGTATCCCATGAGAACATTGACATGCAGCCAGACCTCACTTATCGGGAACGCCCAGTAAAAATATTAGAGGAGTCTGAAAGGAGAACCCGACAGAATACCATCAATTTTTTCAGAGTTCAGTGGAGCAACCACACCGAAAGCGAAGCAACTTGGGAAAGAGAGGATTTTCTTCGGACAGAACATCCACACTTATTTAAGGATCAGCTGGAATCTCGGGGACGAGGTTTTTCCTAAGGGGGTAGGTGTTGTGACACTCCAAAAATTTTATTTGGTTTTCAGCAAAAACTTTGTGGTTTTTGAAAAGAGGCCATTTAAATTTTTTCCAGAAAACCTTCCTCTTAAAAACTTCCTTTTCTTTGGCAAGGTTTTTATTTTTATTCAAGCTATGGTGTTTGATCTTTTGAAACTTCTTCTCTATTGGTTCCCTCTCAAATTATTTTTGGGAGTTTAATTTTTTTTCTTTTAAAAAGAAACTCTATGAAAATTTGGGATTTTCATATCTTGGAAACCACCCATGACTTTGTATTTTTGTCCATGTGGTAAAACCCCTCCAAAACCTCCCCTCCTCCTTGTAATCAACCTAAGTTCTCTGTCCCAACTAATCCAAGCAAGTTTTGGATTTTATTCTAATTTTCTTTCCCCTCAAATCTTTTCTGAAAATTATTTGGAGCCTGAGAGTTTTTCAAAGCAAGTACCCTTTTGCATTTGAGTTTTGACCTCAAACCAACTCTCCTGGAAAGTCCTTTGTACCCACAACCCAGAACCATCTTGATCCACTCCTTCTCTTTTCAAATTTTTCAAAATTCAGTCTCTGCAAGTTTGGACCAGATTTGCCAAATTTGGTGAAATTCATACCTACACTTCTCCAAAAATTTCACCAAAAATCAGGCAGCCTACTGGAGCAAAGAGAAGACACTCCACCAAAAATCAGCTCAAGGAAAAATCCCTACATGCCTAGATCATTCTGTCGAACACTTGGCGTGCACTGTTGCTGTTCATATTCAGAAAAATTCAGTTTTCAGTGTCGTTTTCGTCCGTCAGTTTCAATCACGCGTAGACAGTGCGCTTGGCGCGTTGCACGCAGCTTCTTCTCCCTGGCCAGCACCCCCGCACGCGCGCTTGGCATCTTCCCGGCGTCGGTGGCGCCCTTGGCCGCCCACGCCGGCGTGTCTTGCGGTGGCCGAACCCCCGTAGCAGCCGACAGGGGACGGAACGGCGGCTCAACGTCGTTCGGCACCGCCCAATGCCCCTCTGCTCTCCGCGTGGCCTCATGCATGCCAGCGCACGCCCGTGGCACCGTCGCCGTGGCCCGGCAAGCACGGAACGTGCTCACTGCCGCCGACGGGCCCGCGCCGCCCCGTTCTGTCGAACTCGCCCATAGCACCAAATCCCAGCCCGATTAGCACCTAAATGGAACCGGTGGACCTCAACGACGACGCCCAACTCCCTAATCACCCCCGACCAAGCCCTCCGCCGCCGTAACCTTCACCGGAGATCCCCGTTCACGGCCACCGCCTCGGACCGCCTATAAAAAGGGCCCTCGAGCTCACCCTCGAGCACGCACCACCTCTACACCTCACCAAAGCCCTGCCAGGCCACTAGGAGGACCTCGAGGAGGTCTCCTCCCCCAACTCCGGCCGCCCCGACCTGCCTCGGCCTCCACCTCGATTCGCTCCGGTGAGGCCGTCCCCGGCACCCAAATCTTGTCTATAGCCTCCTCTAGCACCCAGTAAGCTAACGCCAGCATCGATTTGTCCTTCGCAGCTCTCTCCGACGAGTCCCTCGACCACCCGAGCCGCCGTCCGCCGGAGCAGGGCTCGCCTCGACGTGGTACTCGCCGGCGACCACCACCACCACCAACCGACGCGGAAAGGTGCCCTGAACACGGAGGTACCCTCCGATCCCCCTGCCTCGCCGTGGATCGCTGCCGGCGACCACCGCGTCTCTCGGGCACCGGTGAAATCTGCCGCCCCGTTCGTATATTCAAACCTGACAGGCGGGACCCACCGTCAGCCTCTCTGTCATTTCTAAATGAATCGTTTTCTGAAAACTCCTTCGGGCAAAATACGCTTTCCCCTCTGGGCTGGCGTATTCAAGACTGGAACGTTTTCTGTTTTTATAAGCTAGCCCCTGGGAACTTTCTGTTTCATTACAGATGAGTCCCTGGACAAAAACCTTTATAACTTTTAAACAAAAAAGTATTTTTGATTGATTCTTTTTCTGTCCTCTTTAAAATTTTGTCTAGTTTTTTATCAGATTTATTTGAAGAATATTTGGAATACCGTAGATACCGAAGGAGGTGACGGAGCCGCGAACTTCACCGAGCTAGGCTCCGACTACTCCGAACCAGGCAAGTATGTTTGAACTTTTGATATGATGATTGTTTTGGCATGTTTTCATTAAGTAGTTTAGGGCATGTTGATGAACATACCGATGAATGTCCTGTTACCTGAGACGATGAGGCAAGTGAGTTCCGAAAATCCATGAGTGGATGGATGTGAGTATGCATGGCCATGTGTTGGCATGAGGATGGGTAAGATGGCAGTGTTGTAGCATGCCAGGCTTGTGCCAGACTATGTGACTTCAATGTCAACTCGTATCATTCCAGTTCCTTCCATTCTTCCTTCCTTGTACTACCACATGTTTTCCACAAGGAATATGGCTTAGTAAGTTGTAAACTGCTTTCCTGGTACACACCAAAAAGGAGAGGCCGTGATGATGGTTCCATGGCCCTGGATTAAAGCCAGTCATCCGGTCAGGGGGCATGGGTGTTTCCGGTTGGGACCGAGAGGGGGGCACCCCTTAGAGCGCACGTATATAAATTTGATCCCATGCTATTCGAGATTGTGATCTCCCCGTCTCAAAAGTTTTTCTTGGACGATGTCTAGGGTGATTCCTAGCATCGAGAGGTAGGATGGGTGTGTACTGGTTAGCTGTGTTTTCTTCCGAAATACCGTAAACGGAACTAGTCCTTCGTGACTACGGAAATCCGTTGGCTGTGGGAAAAATTTTGTACAAACTCTGCAAAGTCATATATTCCTTCGAATCATCTATTCCATGTCCAAGTTTGATATTAACTTATCTTGACCAAATGTCAGTTTTGATGACAGAGACTCCGGTGAACCGCATGAGTGCTAAGTCCGGTTAAATGATTATTCCTGTGGATGGACTAACCCGTCTATTCTCATGAATTGAATATTTATTATGAGCATTATTTCTTTGTGAATAAAAGCCCTTTATGTGGTGTCGCTAAGACGCCCGACTGTGGCATCTCTTTTAAAGCCCTCTCTGTGATGTCGCCCCGACGTCCGACTGTGGCATTTCTTTTAAAGCCCTTT
>NW_025229487.1:2777-8964 GCF_018294505.1 Triticum aestivum | reverse complement strand
GCTTCAGACACCCGATCGGTCTTCATTTATGTTTTGTGGGATTTCAGGCGGACTACCGCCGTTTCCCTTTTGCTTACCTCGTTATGCTAATTTTTGAATGTACATTGGTGAATTAATCATGACGCATTCATGCATGCATTTGTTATATCTTACGTCCGAACTGTCTTGCGAGTACTTTCAAAGTACTCACTGGCTTGTTGATTTGGCCAGATGCTGACGAAGGCGATCTCATGGATGAAGAATTTGATAGCGAGTCCGACGCCTAGAGGAGTCCCAGTCAGTCTCGTACGGCCCTGGATTTGGTCACTGTATTATATCCGCTTCCACTACCAAATAAATTCATCGAGCGTCACCTCGACGCTCGATGAGATGACAGTTTTAGGGACTTGTATCTCTCTCCCCGCTGTGTTTTTCCACCACCGCCCTATCCTCGAGTCAGTAGTATGCCTCCACACCACTGTGTCATGTCCGCCAATATGTATATTTATTGGCGTGCTTGTAATAATTTGGTTGAGCAACCGTAGTTCGACCCTGTAATATATTTTATGCTACTGGCTTATTGTATCAAGAATTTGTCTACCAGTGAGGAGGATTTCTCTCATACTGGACTCAAAAGATTGGTTTCTCAATAAATATTTTTATTGGAAAACCGGTCGTGACATATTAAGGGATAGGTAGATAGCATGTGTGCGAGGCATACTTAAAGCATCACGGAGATAAACAAGCGTTGTGCATGCAAGTGCAGGAAAAAAATGAAGAGAGAAACAATGTCTACGCACGTGCGCGCGCGCGTGTGTTTGTGTGAGAGAGTGAAATCTCAAAACAAAAGGTGCTCTACTGGAATCCCATTGTATGTATTCAGATGGTTCCGGGACTCAAGTTAACCTTAGGCAGTGCGAGACATAATTATACTTTGAGAGATTAGTGGCGGTGGGTGGGCGAATTAAAGGGGTGGGTGTGTTCGATAGAAAGAGCGTGTGTGTTTCTGTGTGAGAGACTTGCAGGATGGGGTAGAAAGATGATTTCTAACCTAGACGGAGGGAGAGAAATACACGAAGTGTGCGTGTGTGATTCCGATGCCCACAAATAAATGAGATATGTATGTGTGTGAGAGAGATTGCACAATTCATTCACGTATCATTATCTAGCGATCCTGGATGTGCATCGCTTGAACATAAATCAGTATCTATTTCGTATTGTGGCCAAAGATACAATATCAATTCAACACTATAAAGATTGGACACTCACATATCACATTTTTTTCTTCTAAATAATCCTTTTCAATTGTGCATGCCAAAGTTACAGTGATGTTTCTTCAAACAACCAATGTAGCTATCATGTACATGCACCATTGTTGGTCTTGCATTCAAATTCATTAGTCTTGGATGATTTAAGGTTCTATTATGAAGTAATATATGTAATATTTATATATGAATTTGATGGGTACGCAATTTATGAAATGGAGGCTATGTAATCATATGAGGTAACACTTTTAAGTAGCGGACTACAATATCCATTTATTTTATAGGGCTACAATATCCATTTCTTTTTGTGCGCCTCTACAATAACACATCAATGCATTATGTTTAAAGTAAATAACCAATGGCACTAAATTATCTATTTACACGAGAAATACATAGGCTCAGCATTTGATCCCTTTTTGTGAACGCGCCTCTACACCCATACCATTGGTCGCGCCCGTGTGAACGTACAAGTTATCGGTGCATCATCCCAAGTTAATATATTTTTTCTGGGGTGGACTTCACACCAGTTATGAACTGCTGACGTGTGCCCCGTTTACACAGTCTGGCATGACCTTCCCGCTAGCACTGTCCAAAATTAGTTGAAACTGGATATGAAAGATCCCGCAGGCAGCAAAATCCCGCCTCCTTCTAAAATTTCCGCCACCTAGTCTTTAGCATGCGAAATTCCCCTTTTGTCCTTAGTGTACGGAGAACAACAGTTACAATACGGCCCTCATTTACATAATAGGCCGGGTCTGCTTTGGTAACTTTCGGTTCCGCCCACCACACGGCACCCCCATTTCCTCTCCCCCTCCCGCAGAAATGACTAACTCCACAGCACCAGAGCATCTTATTTCAGGTCGTCCGTACTTCATTGTCCTTTCTACCCCTCCCCTCTCGAAACCCTAGATTTCTCATCCACCGGTGTACCAGAGCCCATTCACTGCCAGCGGCGTCCACCTCGCCGGATCTACTTCTACAGCCACATCTACCCCTCCCACCTCCCCTAGAAACAAGTACACTGCTCATCCACCACTGTACCACAGCCCATCAGTGTTGGCCTTGTCCACGGCGCCAGATCTACTTTGCCGGTACTCTCGTCAACTGCAGCGCATCTACAGCGTCTCCTTCGTACTCCCCACCGAAGACGCTTCGTCCAAACCCCCCGGAGCCGCCCCACTGACGCCCTCATCGACGGCATCTGATCCTCTTTGCCGATACCTTCCTCAACCCTACCGGAGCCGCTTCGCCGACACCATCGTCAACCCTACTGGAGTAGCTTCGCCAATACCATTCTCAACCCTACCGGCGCCGCTTTGCCAACGCACAAGTCCACGGCCTCAGATCCACTTCGTCGCACCCTCATCCAACCTACCGGAGCATATTCTGACGCCCCGTCCAGGCTGTAGATCTGCATCCTCGACACCATCCTAAACCCAACCACCGGGGCAGCTTCACTGACGCCATCGTCCACGGCCTCAGATCCGCTTCGCCCACACCATAGTCCACCCTACCAGAGCCACTCCACAAACACCCTACGCGACAGTTCTAGATCTCCTTACCGGACCCTGACAGCCAGCTTAGCGTCATCATCCTTGACATTTGTAACCTTATTCCCACCGTCTGGCAAGATGCCAAGCACCCGCCATGGCTGATACGTCTCTGGCGTATCTACTTTTCCTAACGCTTTTCCTCTAGTTTTGGACTCTAATTTGCATGATTTGAATGAAACAAACCTGGACTGACACTGCTTTCAGCAGAACTACCATGGTGTTGTTTGTGCAGAAATAAAAGTTCTTGGAATGGAACGAAACTTTGCAAGGATTTTTCATATAATAGAAGAGAATTTCTGGAGCTAAGAACCACGAGAGGGGGGCACCTGGGTGGGCACAACCCACCAGGGCGCGCCCCACTCTAGGCACGCCCAATTAGGTTGTCCCCACTTGGTGGCCCCACAGACCCTAAAACTGACGCTATAAAATACTATTTTTCCAGAAAACATTTAGGGAGAATGAATTATCGCGTTCTACGAGATGCAGCCACTGCCTTCTCCTATTCTTCATCAGGAGGCCAGATCTAGAGTCTGTTTGGGGCTCCAGAGAGGTGGGTCTTCCATCTTCGTCATCACCAACCCTTCTCCATCGCCAATTCCATGATCCTCCCCACCAGGAGTGAGTAATTCCTTCGTAGGCTTGCTAGTCGGTGAGGAGTTAGATTAGATTCATCATGTAATCTAGTTAGTTTTGTTATGACTTTGCCATGCTTAATGCTTTGTTCTTTGGGCCCGGGTGCCATGATTTCAGATCTGAACTATTTATGTTATCACCATTATACTATGTTCTAGATACGATCTTGCAAGTTATAGTCACCTACTATGTGTTATGACCCGGCAACCCCGGAGTGACAATAGTCGGGACCACTCCCGGTGATGACCGTAGTTTGAGGAGTTCATGTATTCACCATGTGTTAATGCTTTGTTCCAGTTCTCTATTAAAAGGGGGCCTTAATATCCCTTAGTTTCCAATAGGACCTCGCTGCCATGGGAAGGTAGGACAAAAGATGTCATGCAAGTTCTTTCCATAAGCACATATGACTATTTATGGAATACATGCCTACATTATATTTATGAACTGGAACAAGTGCCATATTGCCCTAGGTTATAACTAGCACATGATGAATATCATCCAAAAAATCATCAATCCAATGCCCATGATTCTCCTACATATTGATCTTGCTAAGTTACTACTGCTAACTGTTGCACTTGCTACAAAATCACTGCTATCACTGTTACCGTTACTATTGCTGCTGCTACTATTATCAAAACTATCATACTACTTTGCTACTGATCACTCTGCTGCAGATAATTAATCTCCAAGTGTGGTTGAATTGAAAACTCAGCTGCTAATACTTACAAATATACTTTGGCTCCCCTTGTGCCAAATCTATAAATTTGGGTTGAATACTCTACCCTCGAAAACTGTTGCGATCCCCTATACTTGTGGGCTAGCTGAAGAATTATTGAATAACATATTGAGAAATTATGATGATTGGACTCTCCCTGAACCACCGCTTAAACCCACTCCGAAGAAGAGGCAAAGAAATCTATGAAGGAAAATGGTATTAAAGCCGAGGATGTTAAAAATGTACATCCTATTGAAGAAATACATGGGCTTGATCACCACCACTGCCTAAGGTGGTAGAGGTAAATTCTCTAATGAAATTCAGTGATAATGATAATCCTCACAATATGCACCCTAGCCAATGCCTTTATGAGTTTAAAAATTACATTAGAAAACAAGATCACCTCAATGCAAATGTTATGAAACAACTAAAATACAATTCTAATATGATTGCTCGCTTGAGTGACTTTTTATTTAGAATCTCAAATGATATTAGAGGTGTGGGGAAGCATGCTTCTATGGTTCAAACTTAGTTAGAACAAGTTGCTAAATCTCAAAGAGTGTTGCTTGATGAAATGAATAATAATATCAATGATCATGTTGTTAGAGTAATGACTAGAGGAGGTAGGATGACTCAGGAACCACTTTATCCAGAGGGACATCCAAAAAGAATTGAACAAGACTCCCAAAGGCTTAACACTGATGCACGTAGTCCATCTAAAAAGAAAAAGAAATAGAAAACCGATAGGACTTTGCATGCCTCTAGTGAACCTGAAGTAGAAAAACCTCCTGATAATGAAGTTTCTATCTCTGATGCTGAAACTCAATCTGGTAGTGAACACTCACCTTCTGATAATGAAAAAGATAATGATGAGGTTCATGAAGACACTCAAACAAATAATAAGAACCAGACAATGATGTTTAGATAGAACCAGTAGTTGATCTTGATAACCCACAACCTAAGAATAAAAGATATGATAAAAGAGACTTTGTTGCTAGAAAACATGGAAAGGAAATAGAACCATGGGTTCAAAAACCTATGACCTTTCCACCTAAGTCAACTAAAAATAAAGATGATGAAGAATTTGAACGCTTTGCTGAAATGCTGAGGCTAGTATTTTCGCGTACTCGCTTGACTGATATCCTTAAAATGCCTCCTTACGCAAAGTACACGAAAGACATCATCACCAATAAGAGAAAAATACCAGAAGCTGAAATCTCCACCATACTTGCTAATTATAATTTTAAGGATGGAGTACCTAAAAAACTTGGAGATCCTGGAATACCAACTATACCTTGCTCCATGAAAATAAATCATGTGAAAGCTGCTTTATGTGATTTGGGACATGGTGTTAGCATTATGCCTTTCTCTTTATATAGAAGACTTCATTTGAATAACCCACTGAAATATCTTTACAAATGGCTGATAAGTCAACTGCCACACCTATCGGTATTTGTGAGGATGTGCCCGTTTTTGTTGCTCATGTTACCATTTTGACTGACTTTGTTATACTTGAGATGCTCGAGGATGACAACATGTCAATTATCCAGCGTAGAACCTTCTTGAATACTGCAGGGGCTGTTATTGATTGCAATAAGAGCAATGTGACTTTTCATATCAACATACGGTGCACTTTCCAAAGAAACAATTCCAAGTGAATGGTATTAATGTTATTGAAAAATCTCCGACCATCACTATTGGAAGTTTTCAACTACCTCTACCTACTGTTAAAAAGAAATATGAAATGCTTATTGTTGGGGACATTCATATCCTTGTTGAGGTAACTTAGTGATTTATGAAAGTTCCTCGGTTTCATGCTAATCAAAAGTGGTTGTTAATAAGACTTGATCAACCTTATTAATAGATCATTTTTAGAGGTATGAAGTTTATGAATTTAGTAAGCACTACCTTCCGTCCCTACCTTTTGTTTTCTGTTTTATTAGTTAAATAAAATAAAGTGCCATGTGGTGACTATTTTATGAATTTCCATGCAATAAAAAAATGATGACCCAAAAATAAAAGTTCTCAGAATGCTCTGAAAA
>NW_025229487.1:0-2767 GCF_018294505.1 Triticum aestivum | reverse complement strand
TTAATATGATTTTTTTTGAATATTTAAGAATTTTTGGTGCAAATAATATCACAGGGAGGTGCACCAGGTGGGCACAACCCACCTGGGCACGCCAGGTCCTCCAAGCGTGCCTTGATGGGTTGTGGTCCCCACGTGGGCCCCCTCACTTATCTCTTCATCCCACATCACCACCTACCTCCAAAAAAATCGCCATTGCTCTCTCTCTCTCTCTCTCTCTCGTGTTCTTGCTCTCAAACCCGCGGATTTTGATCTCTTTGTTCGAAGCTCTGTTTCCGAAACTGTTTCGGGGGATTGTTGCTTGGTATGTGACTCCTCCGTTTGTCCAATTAGTTTTTTCTTTAGTGGTTTATATTTTCAATAATTAGTTGCTCTTGGTGTTGTTGTATATGAGCTTGCATATTGAATTCTTAGAGTTCTAAGTAGTTTGAATGCTTGCTATGGCCTCCATGCATACCTATGAGTAGTTGCTATCAGTCTTGTGAAGTTTTGTTGAGAAAATTTTGTGGACTAAAAATTTCATAATTTTGTTCATAGGAAAAAGATGAGTATCTTTAGGAAGTTTGCTTCCAGGAAGAACTACAAGGGAGTGATTGGGGAGTCATCTGACAGTGATCTCCCAACCCGGAGAATGGCAGAGGTATGGCCGTGCGAATGGCCGCATAATCCGTTCATGGAAGGGGCTGGAATCCTTCAAGAGTTTGCACAATATGCTGCTAATGCCGGCCTCACCGACTTCATCGTAGCTGAATGTGAATAGTATCATCTCCTACAAATTCCTTTGTGCAAAGTTTTAATTTCCTTCCTAGGAATAATCCCCTTGAGGTGCAGTTTAAGTTTTATGCTACCCCATTAGATACCGCTTACTGAATTTTGTGACATATGCTTGCTCCCTTCTGATGGTGGTTTAGTAGAGCCTAGGCCCGCAGAGTTTGATGGTTTTTACCATAATCTGACAGTGGCGGATGAGAGAGGCGTGTCGAGTGTCACTGCCGCTGGCTTGCATTTTCCTGCTGTGCAATATTTGGCTCTACTTATTGCAGAGTGTTTACTTGCTAGAGAGAAGGTAGGCCCACTCAGTGCTCCAAATTTTGCTGTTTTACTCGTGCACTCCACGGTGACAACACTTATAGCTTGGGAGCTATTATGGCCTGTTCCCTTCACATTAATAAGTCCAAGGGTAAAATACATGGTGGTACTTACGCTACTCGTTTGGCAGCTCCCTTTAACGTTCAGATATGCATGCTTGCATGATTATTCTTTACCCAAGTTTTACCTAGATCACGCGGCCATGCAACACCACCAGTTTATTGCAAGTGATTACCCTAACATTCCTATTCCTTATAACCTGGTTTTTAGTGAAAACACTCGTGATATTATTCCATTGCATGCACCTGCTTTGTTTGATCCTATTGCGAGGGGTGGATACAGGATTATGCATGCGGACATTGTCGCCTACCGAAACAACTTAGCCGCGGCAGAGGAGGAGCCATAGTAGTGGGATCCTTAGATACCCGTGCCACAGTATTTCGAGATAGGACCCCATGGTTTCTTCGACTACTGATTACCAAGTTAGGCCAAAAGCCTAAGCCTGGGGGAGCACGTATTTCCACCGACATTACATTCATGTTCACACATTTCATTTCAGTTGTCGGTGTCCACACTTTTTCATTGTATTATCCATGTGAATTTATTTTCTCGTTTTCTTCTTGCGTGTTTGAAAAACTTTGAGAAAATACAGAAATATTTCCTTCTTCTTTTTGATTTTTCTTTCTATATTAGTTAGCTATAGAACTAAAAAGAAAACCCAAAAAGATTTCCTTGTTCTTCATTTTTTTGTTGGGAGCTTTTCCGTGTAAATAGTTTTTCTCATTTTTTATTTTCCCTTTTTATTTGCTTGATCAATAAAAACCAAGAACTCTAAACATATTTTACTGTGTTTCTCTAAATTTCTCTTCTTTTTATTGAATCATACCGAGAAGAAGACCAGGATGAAAATGTTGAGTGGCTCTCTGATACGTCTCCAATGTATCTATAATTTTTGATTGTTCCATGCTATTATATTATCTATTTTGGACGTTTAACGGGCTTTAATAAGCTATTTTATATTATTTTTTGGACTAACCTATTAACCGAGGGCCCAGTGTCAGTTTCTATATTTTTTTTTGCCTATTTTAGAGTTTTAAAGAAAAGCAATACCAAATGGAGTCCAAGTGGAATGAAACCTTCGCGATATTTCGTGGACCAAAAGCAAACCAGAAGACTTGGAGATGAAGTCAGAGAGGCAACGAGGCGGCCACGAGGCAGGAGGGCGCACCTAGGGGCAACGAGGCGGCACGATGTTGCAGTTGACCTGCAGTCGAGCCATTGATCCTCTTGTCGATCACACAGCGGAACTCTCAATGAAAGCTCCAATGTCGGTGTCAAAACCGGCGGATCTCGGGTAGGGGGTCCCGAACTGTGTGTCTAAGGCTAATGGTAACAAGAGGCAGGGGACACTATGCTTTACCCAGGTTCGGGCCCTTTCGATGGATTGATCTTGATGATATGAGTATTACAAGAGTTGATCTACCACGAGATCGTAGAGGCTAAACCCTAGAAGCTAGGGTTGATCTACCACAAGATCGTAGAGGCTAAAGCCCTTTATGTGGTGTCGCTCAGACGCCCGACTGTGGCATTTCTTTTAAATCCCTTTATGTGGTGTCGCTCAGACGCCCGACTGTGGCATTTCTTTTAAAGCCCTTTATGTGGTGTCGCTCAGACGCCCGAT
>NW_025229486.1:0-22201 GCF_018294505.1 Triticum aestivum | reverse complement strand
AAGCAGCCGCACCTCCAGATCATGGGCAGTGCCATTCCGGGCGAGGGATTTTTTTGCATGGAGTTCGAAGAAGAAGAGATGGCGGAGGGCGACGACCGTAAAGTTGCCAATGGTGCCATTCTGTCAGCAGAGCCGGGGAGGCTTTTGCTGCGTACCCTCAAGCAGGAGCTGAATCACATGGTGGCTGGAGACTGGGGCTGGCAGATTGCGCAGGTTGGCGACAATGACTTTGCGGTGGTCTTCCCCTCTGCAGATCTATTGCATATGGCCAAGTCAAGTGGCAAGCTTTTCCTTTCCATCAACGACATTACGGTACTGGTTCGTGACTCGATCCATGAGATGATTGTGCCCCTCTCCATGCCAGAGGTGTGGCTCTGCCTTCATGGCATCCCCAAGAAGCACCGACGTGTTGACCGTCTGATGGAGGGGCTCAAGATGCTGGGCAGACCTATCATGATGGACGAGCTATCCCTCATCCTGGTGGGACCGGTGAGGATGAAGTTTGGTTGCAGAGCCCCTGACAAGATGAATGGTTTTGTGCAAGTTTGGTTTAATCAAGAGGGTTACGACAATCGGGTCGAGGTGGAGCGGCTCCCAAAGCGCCCTAGAGACGGGCCGGCGGCGCCTGGTCCTAACAGCACACCCTTTCACCCGGGTGACAAGAGTGCTGGACTGCCTGGTCCGGGGACCGGAGGGACAGCTGGGCAGCAGCAGATAGACCCAGGGGCCCAGGGCGGGCAACACACTGGTAACGAGGGCCGCGCTATGGATGTGGACATGGCCAGCCGTGAGGATGAACCTGAGGATAGCATGCCAGACACGTCAATTGACACGGAGACCTGGGATCAATTGGGTAACAAAGAACTTGCGCTCGACGAAGGGAAGGAGAACGCGGTGCCTGGGGCGCTGGCGATCTCGGACACGGCTGGGAGCAGTCCACCTCCGTCCCTTGCTCTGGTGGGGGCTTTCAATATGGTGGGCTCGGTGTCGCTGCCTGCTGTTGGTCGCGCCGATGCTGTTGGTTGCGTCGCTGCGGCTATCGCCCCAGCCTCCCCCAGTTTGCTCGGCTCGGACTCGGGTGTGGTGCCCAATGAGCCATCCATTCGCACCCTGTTGTCTAGCAGTCGCAGCTCGGGGGGAATCCGAGCGTGCCCCTAAGAAGACGGCCGGGCGGAAGCCTCCTGTCAAGCAAGCTGCGCTGGCGCTCCCTTCGCCTGTGGCGCTGGCGTGTGTGGATCTTCAGGCCGCGTTGGGCTCTGCGGGCACGGCGACCAAGGCGTGGCGCTCTCGGGCATCTCCGAGCCCTCAGCGTGCTCCAAGTGCTCGGGCCAAGGCGGCGCTGGGCGATCTGTCTTCCTTGGAGAGTGCGCAGCTGTTGGGGAACGTAGTAATTTCAAAAAAAATTCCTACGCACACGCAAGATCATGGTGATGTATAGCAACGAGAGGGGAGAGTGTTGTCTACGTACCCTCGTAGACCGAAAGCGGAAGCGTTAGAACAACGCGGTTGATGTAGTCGTACGTCTTCACGATCCGACCGATCAAGTAGCGAACGCACGGTACCTTCGAGTTCTGCACACGTTCAACTCGATGACGTCCCTCGAACTCCGATCCAGCCGAGTGTTGAGGGAGTGTTTTGTCAGCACGACGGCGTGGTGACGATGATGATGTTCTACCGACGCAGGGCTTCGCCTAAGCACCGCTACGATATGATCGAGGTGGATTATGATGGAGAGGGGCACCGCACACGGCTAAGAGATCAATTGTTATGTCTTTGGGGTTCCCCCTACCCCCGTAAATAAATGAGTGGAGGAGGGGGAGGGCCGGCCCTCTCTATGGCGCACCCTAGGGGAGTCCTACTCCCACCGGGAGTAGGATTCCCCCTTTCCTAGTAGAACTAGGAGCCCTTGCAAGTAGTAGGAGTAGGAGGGAAGGAAAGCGAAGGGAAAATGAGAAGGAAGGAAGGGGGCGCCCCCCCCCCCCATCCCTAGTCCAATTCGGACCAGCCCATGGGGAGGGGTGCGACCACCCTTTGAGGCCTTTCTCTCCTTTTCTGTATGGCCCATTAAGGCCCAATACGAATTCCCGTAAGTCCCCCGTACTCGTGAAAATACCCGAATCACTCGGAGCCTTTCCGAAGTCCGAATATATTCGTCCAATATATCGACCTTTACGTCTCGACCATTTCGAGACTCCTCGTCATGTCCCCGATCTCATCCGGGACTCCGAACTCCTTCGGTACATCAAAACTCATAAACTCATAATATAACTGTCATCGAAACCTTAAGCGTGCGGACCCTACGGGTTCGAGAACAATGTAGACATGATCGAGACATGTCTCCGGTCAATAATCAATAGCGGAACCTGGATTCTCATATTGGTCCTACATATTCTACGAAGATCTTTATCGGTCAAACCGCATAACAACATATGTTGTTCCCTTTGTCATCAGTATGTTACTTGCCCGAGATTTGATCGTCGGTATCTCAATACCTAGTTCAATCTCGTTACCGGCAAGTCTCTTTACTCGTTCCGTAATATATCATCTCGCAACTAACGCATTAGTTGCAATGCTTGCGAGGCTTTAGGTGATGTGCATTACCGAAAGGGCCCAGAGATACCTCTCCGACAATCGGATTGACAAATCCTAATCTCAAAATACGCCAACCCAACAAGTACTGTCGGAGACACCTGTAGACACCTTTATAATCACCCAGTTACGTTGTGACGTTTGGTAGCACACAAAGTGTTCCTCTGGTAAACGGGAGTTGCATAATCTCATAGTCATAGGAACATGTATAAGTCATGAAGAAAGCAATAGCAACAAACTAAACGATCAAGTGCTATGCTAACGGAATGGGTCAAGTCAATCACATCATTCTCCTAATGATGTGATCCCGTTAATCAAATGACAACTCATGTCTATGGTTAGGAAACATAACCATCTTTAATCAATGAGCTAGTCAAGTAGAGGCATACTAGTGACACTCTATTTGTCTATGTATTCACACATGTATTATGTTTCCGGTTAATACAATTCTAGCATGAATAATAAACATTTATCATGATATAAGGAAATATATAATAACTTTATTATTGCCTCTAGGGCATATTTCCTTCAGTCTCCCACTTGCACTAGAGTCAATAATCTAGTTCACACCGCCATGTGATTTAACATCAATAGTTCACATCACCATGTGATTAACACCCATAGTTCACATCGACATGTGACCAACATCGAAAGGGTTTACTAGAGTCAATAATCTAGTTCACATCGCTATGTGATTAACACCCAAAGAGTACTGAGGTGTGATCATGTTTTTCTTGTGAGAGAATTTTAGTCAACGGGTCTGCCACATTCAGATCCGTAAGTATTTTACAAATTTCTATGTCAACAATGCTCTGCACAGAGCTACTCTAGCTAATTGCTCCCACTTTCAATATGTATCCAGATTGAGATTAGAGTCATCTGGATCAGTGTCAAAATTTGCATCGACGTAACCCTTTACGATGAACATTTTATCACTTCCATAATCGAGAAACATATCCTTATTCCACTAAGGATAATTTTGACCAATGTCCAGTGATCTACTCCTAGATCACTATTGTACTCCTTTGCCAAACTCAGGGCAGGGTATACAATAGGTCTGGTACACAGCATGGCATACTTTATAGAACCTATGGCAGAGGCATAGGGAATGACTTTCATTCTCTCTCTATCTTCTGCCGTGGTCGGGTTTTGAGTCTTACTCAACTTCACACCTTGTAACACAGGCAAGAACTCCTTCTTTAACTGTTCCATTTTGAACTACTTCAAAATCTTGTCAAGGTATGTACTCATTGAAAAAACTTATCAAGCGTATTGATCTATCTCTATAGATCTTGATGCTCAGTATGTAAGCAGCTTCACCGAGGTCTTTCTTTGAAAAAATCCTTTCAAACATTCTTTTATGCTTTGCAGAATAATTCTACATTATCTCTGATTAACAATATGTCATTCACATATACTTATCAGAAATGATGTAGTGCTCCCACTCAATTTCTTGTAAATACAGGCTTCACCACAAGTCTGTATAAAACTATATGCTATGATCAACTTATCAAAGCGTATATTCCAACTCTGGGATGCTTGCACCAGTCCATAGATGGATTGCTGGAGCTGGCATATTTTTTTAGTACCTTTAGGATTGACAAAACCTTCTGGTTGCATCATATACAACTCTTCTTTAATAAATCCATTAAGGAATGCAGTTTTGTTTATCCATTTGCCATATTTCATAAAATGCGGCAATTGCTAACATGATTCGGATAGACTTAAGCATAGATACGAGTGAGAAACTCTCATCGTAGTCAACACCTTGAACTTGTTGAAAACCTTTTTTGCGACAATTCTAGCTTTGTAGATAGTAACACTACTATCAGCGTCCGTCTTCCTCTTGAAGATCCATTTAATCTCAATGGCTCGCAGATCATTGGGCAAGTCAATCAAAGTCCATACTTTGTTCTCATAAATGGATCTCATCTCAGATTTCATGGCCTCAAGCCATTTCGCGGAATCTGGGCTCATCATCGCTTCCTCATGGTTCGTAGGCTTGTCATGGTCAAGTAACATGACATCCAAAACAGGATTACCATGCCACTCTGGTGCGGATCTCACTCTGGTTTACCTATGAGGTTCGGTAGTAACTTGATCTGAAGTTACATGATCATCATCATTAGCTTCCTCACTAATCGGTGTAGTAGTCACAGGAATAGATTTCTGTGATGAACTACTTTCCAATAAGGGAGCAGGTACAGTTACCTCATCAAGTTCTACTTTCCTCCCACTCACCTCTTTCGAGAGAAACTCCTTTTCTAGAAAGGATCCATTCAAGGCAACGAATATCTTGCCTTCGGATCTGTGATAGAAGGTGTACCCAACATTTTATTTTGGGTATCCTATAAAGATTTACTTCTCCGATTTGGGTTCGAGCTTATCAAGTTGAAACTTTTTCACATAAGCATCACAGTCCCAAACTTTAAGAAACGATAGCTTAGGTTTCTCGCCAAACCACAGTTCATACGGCGTCGTCTCAACGGATTTAGATGGTGCCCTATTTAACGTGAATGTAGCTGTCTCTAATGCATAACCCCAAAACGATAGTGGTAATCGGTAAGAGACATCTTACATCGCACCATATCTAATAAAGCACGATTACCACGTTCAGACACACCATTACACTGTGGTGTTCTAGGTGGTGTGAGTAGTGAAACTATTTCACATTGTTTTAACTGAAGGCCAAACTCGTAACTCAAATATTTTACTTCTGCGATCATATCGTAGAAATTTTTATTTTTGTTACGATGATTATCCACTTCACTCTGAAATTCTTTGAACTTTTCAAATATTTCAGACTTGTGTTTCATCAAGTAGATATACTCATATCTGCTCAAATCATCTGTGAAGATCAGAAAATAATGATACCTGCCGCGAGCCTAAATATTCATCGGACCACATACATCAGTATGTATGATTTCCAACAAATTTGTTGCTCGCTCCATTATTCCGGAGAACGGAGTCTTAGTCATCTTGCCCATGAGGCATGGTTCGCAAGCATCAACTGATTCATAATCAAGTGATTCCAAAAGCCCATCAGCATGGATTTTCTTCATGCGCTTTATGAAGGAAATATGCCCTAGAGGCAATAATAAAGTTATTATTTATTTCCTTATATCATGATAAATGTTTATTATTCATGCTAGAATTGTATTAACCGGAAACATAATACATGTGTGAATACATAGACAAACAGAGTGTCACTAGTATGCCTCTACTTGACTAGCTCGTTAATCAAAGATGGTTATGTTCCCTAACCATGAACAAAGAGTTGTTATTTGATTAACGGGATCACATCATTAGTTGAATGATCTGATTGACATGACCCATTCCATTAGCTTAGCACCCGATCATTTAGTATGTTGCTATTGCTTTCTTCATGACTTATACATGTTCCTATGACTATGAGATTATGCAACTCCCGTTTGCCGGAGGAACACTTTGTGTGCTACCAAACGTCACAATGTAACTGGACGATTATAAAGGAGCTCTACAGGTGTCTCCAAAGGTACATGTTGGGTTGGCGTATTTCGAGATTAGGATTTGTCACTCCGATTGTCGGAGAGGTATCTCTGGGCCCTCTCGGTAATGCACATCACTTAAGCCTTGCAAGCAATACAACTAATGAGTTAGTTGCGAGATGATGTATTACGGAACGAGTAAAGAGACTTGCTGGTAACGAGATTGAACTAGGTATTGAGATACCGACGATCGAATCTCGGGCAAGTAACATACCGATGACAAAGGAAACAACGTATGTTGTTATGCGGTCTAACCGACAAAGATCTTCGTAGAATATGTAGGAGCCAATATGGGCATCTAGGTCCCGCTATTGGTTATTGACCGGAGACGTGTCTCGGTCATGTCTACATTGTTCTCGAACCCGTAGGGTCCGCACGCTTAAGGTTTCGATGACAGTTATATTATGAGTTTATGAGTTTTGATATACCGAAGGAGTTCGGAGTCCCGGATGAGATCGGGGACATGACGAGGAGTCTCGAAATGGTCGAGATGTAAAAATCGATATATTGGACGACTATATTCAGACATCGGAAAGGTTCCGAGTGATTCGAGTATTTTTCGGAGTACCGGAGAGTTACGGGAATTCGCCGGGAGAAGTATTGGGCCTTATTGGGCCATACGGGAAAGAGAGAGGGGCTGCCTAGGGCAGGCCGCACGCCCCCCCAAGGCCTAGTCCGAATTGGACTAGGGGGAGGGGCTGCGCCCCTTCCTTGTTTCCTACTCCTACTACATGGAAGGACTCCTAGTTGGACTAGGAAAGGGGGAATCCTACTCCCGGTGGGAGTAGGACTCCCCTAGGGCGCGCCATAGAGAGGGCCGGCCCTCCCCTCCTCCACTCCTTTATATACGGGGGCAGGGGGCACCCCATAGACACAAGTTGATCTTCATGATCGTTCCTTAGCCGTGTGTGGTGCCCCCCTCCACGATATTACACCTCGGTCATATTGTAGCGGTGCTTAGGCGAAGCCCTGCGACGGTTGAACATCAAGATCGTCACCACGCCGTCGTGCTGACGGAACTCCTCCCCGAAGCTTTGCTGGATCGGAGCCCGGGGAGCGTCATCGAGCTGAACGTGTGCCAAGAACTCGGAGGTGCCGGAGTAACGGTGCTTGGATCGGTTGGACCGGGAAGATGTACGACTACTTCCTCTACGTTGCGTCAACGCTTCCGCTTCGGTCTACGAGGGTACGTAGACAACACTCCCCTCTCGTTGCTATGCATCACCATGATCTTGCGTGTGCGTAGGAATTTTTTTGAAATTACTACGTTCCCCAACGGTGGCATCCGAGCCTAGGTTTTATGTGTTGATGTTATATGCACGAGTAGAACACAAGTGAGTTGTGGGCGATATAAGTCATACTGCTTACCAGCATGTCATACTTTGGTTCAGCGGTATTGTTGGACGAAGCGGCCCGGACCGACATTACGCGTACGCTTACACGAGACCGGTTCTCCCGACGTTCTTTGCACATAGGTGGCTTGCAGGTGACAGTTTCTCCAACTTTAGTTGAACCGAGTGTGGCTGCGCCCGGTCCTTGCAAAGGTTAAAACAGCACCAACTTGCCAAACTATCGTTGTGGTTTTGATGCGTAGGTAATATTGGTTCTTGCTTAAGCCCGTAGCAGCCACGTAAAACTTGCAACAACAAAGTAGAGGACGTCTAACTTGTTTTTGCAGGGCATGTTGTGATGTGATATGGTCAAGACATGATGCTAAATTTTATTGTATGAGATGAATATGTTTTGTAACCGAGTTATCGGCAACTACGAGGGAGCCATATGGTTGTCGCTTTATTGTATGCAATGCAATCACGCTGTAATGCTTTACTTTATCACTAAGCGGTAGCGATAGTCGTGGAAGCATAAGATTGGTGAGACGACAACGATGCTACGATGGAGATCAAGGTGCCGCGCCGGTGACGATGGTGATCATGACAGTGCTTCGGAGATGGAGATCATAGGCACAAGATGATGATGGCCATATCATATCACTTATATTGATTGCATGTGATGTTTATCTTTTATGCATCTTATCTTGCTTTGATTGACGGTAGCATTATAAGATGATCTCTCACTAAATTATCAAGAAGTGTTCTCCCTGAGTATGCACCGTTGCGAAAGTTTTTCGTGTTGAGACACCACGTGATGATCGGGTGTGATAGGCTCTACGTTCAAATACAACGGGTGCAAAACAGTTGCACACGCAGAATACTCAGGTTATACTTGATGAGCCAAGCATATACAGATATGGCCTCGGAACACGAAGACCGAAAGGTCGAGCGTGAATCATATAGTAGATATGATCAACATAGTGATGTTCACCAATGAAACTACTCCATCTCACGTGATGATCAGACAAGGTTTAGTTGATTTGGATCACGTGATCACTTAGAGGATTAGAGGGATGTCTATCTAAGTGGGAGTTCTTAAGTAATATGATTAAATTGAACTTAAATTTATCATGAACTTAGTCCTGGTAGTATTTTGCGAATTATGTTGTAGATCAATAGCTCGCGTTGTTGCTTCCCTGTGTTTATTTTGATATGTTCCTAGAGAAAATTGTGTTGAAAGATGTTAGTAGCAATGATGCGGATTGGATCCGTGATCTGAGGTTTATCCTCATTGCTGCACAGAAAAATTATGTCCTTGATGCACCGCTAGGTGACAGACCTATTGCAGGAGTAGATGCAGACATTATGAATGTTTGGCTACCTCATTATGATGACTACTTGATAGTTTAGTGCACCATGCTTAATGGCTTAGAATCGGGACTTCAAAGACGTTTTGAACGTCATGGACCATATGAGATGTTCCAGGAGTTGAAGTTAATATTTCAAGCAAATACCCGAGTTGACAGATATGAACTCTCCAACAAGTTCTATAGCTAAAAGATGGAGGAGAATCGCTCAACTAGTGAGCATGTGCTCAGATTGTCTGGGTACTACAATCGCTTGAATCAAGTGCGAGTTAATCTTCCAGATAAGATAGTGGTTGACAGAATTCTCTAGTCACCATCACCAAGTTAGTAGAACTTTGTGATGAACTATAATATGCAAGGGATAACAGAAACAACTCCCAAGCTCTTCGTGATGCTGAAATCAATGAAGGTAGAAATCAAGAAAAACATCAAGTGTTGATGGTTGACAAGACCACTAGTTTCAAGAAAAGGGCAAAGGGAAGAAGGGGAACTTCAAGAAGAACGACAAGCAAGTTGCTGCTCAAGTGAAGAAGCCCAAGTCTGATCCTAAGCCTGAGACTAAGTGCTTCTACTGCAAAGGGACTGCTCACTGGAAGCAGAACTACCCCAAGTGATTGGCGGATAAAAAGGATGGCCAAGTGAACATAAGTATATTTGATATACATGTTATTGATGTGTACTTTACTAGTGTTTATAGCAACCCCTCAGTATTTGATACTAGTTCAGTTGCTAAGATTAGTAACTCGAAACGGGAGTTGCAGAATAAACAGAGACTATTTAAGGATGAAGTAACGATGTGTGTTGGAAGTGGTTCCAAAATTGATATGATCATCATCGCACACTCCCTATACTTTCGGGATTAGTGTTGAACCTAAATAAGTGTTATTTGGTGTTTGCATTGAGCATGAATATGATTTGATCATGTTTATTGTAATATGGTTATTCATTTAAGTAAAAGAATAAATTGTTGTTCTATTTACATGAATAAAACCTTATATGGTTACACACCCAATGAAAATGGTTCAATGGATCTCGATCGTAGTGATACACATATTCATAATATTGAAACCAAAAGATGCAAAGTTAAAAATGATAGTGCAACTTATTTGTGGCGCTGCCTTTTAGGTCATATTGGTGTAAAGCGCATGAAAAAACTCCATGCTGATGGGCTTTTGGAATCACTTGATTATGAATCACTTGATGCTTGCGAACCATGCCTCATGGGCAAGATGACTAAGACTCCGTTCTCCGGAACAATAGAGCGAGCAACTAACTTATTGGAAATAATACATACTGATGTATGCGATCCGATGAGTGTTGAGGCTCGCGGCAAGTATCATTATTTTCTGACCTTCACAGATGATTTGAGCAGATATGGGTATATCTACTTGATGAAACACAAGTCTGAAACATTTGAAAAGTTCAAAGAATTTCAGAGTGAAGTGGGGAATCATCGTAACAAGAAAATAAAAGTTTCTATGATATGATCGCAGAGGTAAAATATTTGAGTTACGAGTTTGGCCTTCAGTTAAAACAATGTGAAATAGTTTCACTACTCACGCCACCTGGAACACCACAGTGTAATGGTGTGTCCGAACATCGTAACCATACTTTATTAGATATGGTGCAATCTATGATGTCTCTTGCCGATTTACCACTATCGTTTTGGGGTTATGCATTAGAGAAAGCTGCATTCACGTTAAATAGGGCACCATCTAAATCCGTTGAGACGACACTATATGAACTATGGTTTAGCAAGAAACCAAAGTTGTCGTTTCTTAAAAGTTTGGGGTTGTGATGCTTATGTGAAAAAGTTTCGTCCTGATAAGCTCAAACCCAAATCATAAAAGTGTGTCTTCATAGGATACCCAAAAGTTACTGTTGGGTACACCTTCTATCATAGATCCGAAGGAAAGACTTTTGTTGCTACATTCGGAAACTTTCTGGAGAAGGAGTTTCTCTCGAAAGAAGTGAGTGGGAGGAAAGTAGAACTTGATGAGGTAACTGTACCTCCTCCCTTATTGGAAAGTAGTACATCACAGAAACCGGTTTCTATGACACCTACACCAATTAGTAAGGAAGCTAATGATGATGATCATGAAACTTCAGATCAAGTTACTACCGAATCTCGTAGGTAAACCAGAGTGAGATCCGCACTAGAGTGGTACGGTAATCCTGTTCTGGAAGTCATGTTACTAGACCATGACGAACTTGCGAACTATGAGGAAGTGATGATGATCCCAGATTACGCAAAATGGTTTGAGGCCATGAAATCTGAGATATGATCCATGTATGAGAACAAAGTATGGACTTTGATGGATTTGCCCGATGATCAGCAAGCCATAGAAAATAAATGGATCTTCAAGAGGAAGATGGACGCTGATAGTAGTGTTACTATCTACAAAGCTAGAATTGTCGCAAAAGGTTTTCAACAATTTCAAGGTGTTGACTACGATGAGAGTTTCTCACTCGTATCTATGCTTAAGTCTGTTCGAATAATATTAGCAATTGCCGCATTTTATGAAATCTGGCAAATGGATAAACAAAACTGCATTCCTTAATGGATTTATTAAAGAAGAGTTGTATGTAATGCAACAAGATGGTTTTGTCAATCCTAAAGGTGCTAACAAAATATGCAAGCTCCAGCGATCCATTTATGGACTGGTACAAACATCTCGGAGTTGGAATATACACTTTGATAAGTTGATCAAAGCATATAGTTTTATACAGACTTGCGGTGAAGCCTGTATTTACAAGAAAGTGAGTGGGAGCACTACAACATTTCTGATAAGTGTATGTGAATGACATATTGTTGATTGGAAATAATGTAGAATTATTCTGCAAAGCATAAAGGAGTGTTTGAAAGGAGTTTTTTTCAAAGAAAGACCTCGGTGAAGCTGCTTACATAATGAGTATCAAGATCTATAGAGATAGATCAAGACGCTTGATAAGTTTTTTCAATGAGTACATACCTTGACAAGATTTTGAAGTAGTTCAAAATGGAACAGTCAAAGAAAAAGTTTCTTTCCTGTGTTACAAGGTGTGAAGTTGAGTAAGACTCAAAGCCCGACCACGGCAGAAGATAGAAAGAGAATGGAAGTCATTCCCTATGCCTCAGTCATAGGTTCTATAAAGTATGCCATGCTGTGTACCAGATCTATTGTATACCATACACTGTGTTAAGAGAGGGAGTACAATAGTGATCTAGGAGTAGATCAATGGACAGCGGTCAAAATTATCCTTACTGGAATAAGGATATGTTTCTCGATTACGGAGGTGACAAAAGGTTCGTCGTAAAGGGTTACGTCGATGCAAGTTTTGACACTGATCCAGATGACTCTAAGTCTCAATCTGGATACATATTGAAAGTGGGAGCAATTAGCTAGAGTAGCTCCATGCAGAGCATTGTTGACATAGAAATTTGCAAAATACATGCGGATCTGAATGTGGCAGACCCGTTGACTAAACTTCTCTCACAAGCAAAACATGATCACTTTTTGGGTCTTAATCACATAGCGATGTGAACTAGATTATTGAATCTAGTAAACCCTTTGGGTGTTAGTCACATCGAGATGTGAACCAATCACATAAAGATGTGAACTATTCATGTTAAATCACATGGCGATGTGATCTAGATTATTGACTCTAGTGCAAGTGGGAGACTGAAGGAAATATGCCCTACAGGCAATAATAAAGTTATTATTTATTTCCTTGTATCATGATAAATGTTTATTATTCATGCTAGAATTGTATTAACCAGAAACATAATACATGTGTGAATACATAGACAAACAGAGTGTCACTAGTATGCCTCTACTTGACTAGCTCGTTAATAAAAGATGGTTATGTTTCCTAACCATGAACAAAGAGTTGTTATTTGATTAACGGGATCACATAATTAGTTGAATGATCTGATTGACATGACCCATTCCATTAGCTTAGCACCCGATCATTTAGTATGTTGCTATTGCTTTCTTCATGACTTATACATGTTCCTATGACTATGAGATTATGCAACTCCCGTTTGCTGGAGGAACACTTTGTGTGCTACCAAACATCACAACGTAACTGGGTGATTATAAAGGATCTCTACAGGTGTCTCCAAAGGTACATGTTGGGTTGGCGTATTTCGAGATTAGGATTTGTCACTCCGATTGTCAGAGAGGTATCTCTGGGCCCTCTCGGTAATGCACGTCACTTAAGCCTTGCAAGCAATACAACTAATGAGTTAGTTGCGAGATGATGTATTACGGAACGAGTAAAGAGACTTGCCGGTAACGAGATTGAACTAGGTATTGAGATACCGACGATCGAATCTCGGGCAAGTAACATACCGATGACAAAGGGAACAACGTATGTTGTTATGCGGTCTGACCGATAAAGATCTTCGTAGAATATGTAGGAGCCAATATGGGCATCCAGGTCCCGCTATTGGTTATTGACCGGAGACGTGTCTCGGTCATGTCTACATTGTTCTCGAACCCGTAGGGTCCGCATGCTTAAGGTTTCGATGACAGTTATATTATGAGTTTATGAGTTTTGATGTACCGAAGGAGTTCGGAGTCCCGGATGAGATCGGGGACATGACGAGGAGTCTCGAAATGGTTGAGATGTAAAAATTGATATATTGGACGACTATATTCGGACATCAGAAAGGTTCCGAGTGATTCGAGTATTTTTCGGAGTACCGGAGAGTTACGGGAATTCGCCGGGAGAAGTATTGGGCCTTATTGGGCCATACGGGAAAGAGATAGGGGCTGCCTAGGGCAGGCCACGCGCCCCCCCAAGGCCTAGTCCGAATTGGACTAGGGGGAGGGGCTGCGCCCCTTCCTTGTTTCCTACTCCTACTACATGGAAGGACTCCTAGTTGGACTAGGAAAGGGGGAATCCTACTCCCGGTGGGAGTAGGACTCCCCTAGGGCGCGCCATAGAGAGGGCCGGCCCTCCCCTCCTCCACTCCTTTATATATGGGGGCAGGGGCACCCCATAGACACACAAGTTGATCTTCGTGATCGTTCCTTATCCGTGTGCGGTGCTCCCCTCCACGATATTACACCTCGGTCATATTGTAGCGGTGCTTAGGCGAAGCCCTGCGACGGTTGAACATCAAGATCGTCACCACGTCGTCGTGCTGACGGAACTCCTCCCCGAAGCTTTGCTGGATCGGAGCCCGGGGAGCGTCATCGAGTTGAACGTGTGCCAAGAACTCGGAGGTGCCGGAGTAACGGTGCTTGGATCGGTTGGACCGGGAAGATGTACGACTACTTCCTCTATGTTGCGTCAACGCTTCCGCTTCGGTCTACAAGGGTACGTAGACAACACTCTCCCCTCTCGTTGCTATGCGTCACCATGATCTTGCGTGTGCGTAGGAATTTTTTTGAAATTACTACGTTCCCCAACACTTTACACCAATATGACCTAAACGGCAGTGCCACAAATAAGTTGCACTATCATTATTAACTTTGCATCTTTTGGCTTCAATATTATGAGAATGTGTATCACCACAATCGAGATCCAACAAACCATTTTCATTGGGTGTATGACCATAGAAGGTTTTATTCATGTAAACAGAACAACAATTTATTCTGTTACTTAAATGAATAACCGTATTGCAATAAACATGATCAAATCATATTCATGCTCAATGCAAACACCAAATAACACTTATTTAGGTTCAACACTAATCCCGAAAGTATAGGGAGTGTGCGATGATGATCATATCAATCTTGGAACCACTTCCAACACACATCGTCACTTCACCCTTAACTAGTCTCTGTTCATTCTGCAACTCCTGTTTCGAGTTACTACTCTTAGCAGCTGAACCAGTATCAAATACTGAGAGGTTGCTACGAACACTAGTAAAATACACATCAATAATCTGTATATCAAATATACCTTTGTTCACTTTGCCATCCTTCTTATCCGCCAAATACTTGGGGCAGTTCCGCTTCCAGTGACCAGTCCCTTTGCAGTAGAAGCACTTAGTCTCAGGCTTAGGACCAGACTTGGGCTTCTTCACTTGAGCAGCAACTTGCTTGCCGTTCTTCTTGAAGTTCCCTTTCTTTCCCTTTGCCCTTTTCTTGAAACTAGTGGTCTTGTTAATCATCAACACTTGATGCTCTTTCTTGATTTCTACCTTCATCGATTTCATCATCATGAAAAGCTCGGGAATCGTTTTCATCATCCCTTGCATACTATAGTTCATCACGAAGTTCTACTAACTTGGTGATGGTGACTAGAGAATTCTGTCAATCACTATTTTATCTGGAAGATTAACTCCCACTTGATTCAAGCGATTGTAGTACCCAGACAATCTGAACACATCCTCACTGCTTGAGCTATTCTCCTCCATCTTTTAGCTATAGAACTTGTTGGAGACTTCATATCTCTCAACTCGGTTATTTGCTTGAAATATTAACTTCTACTCCTGGAACATCCATATGATCCATGACGTTAAAAACGTCTTTCAAGTCCCGATTCTAAGCTGTTAAGCACGGTGCACTAAACTATCAAGTAGTCATCATATTGAGCTAGCCAAACGTTCATGACGTCTGCATGTGCTCCTGCAATAGGTCTATCACCTAGCGGTGCATTAAGGACATAATTCTTATGTGCAGCAATGAGGATAAACCTCAGATCACGGATCCAATCCGCATCATTGCTACTAACATCTTTCAACTTAGTTTTCTCTAGGAATATATAAAAATTAAACGGGGAGCAACATCGCGAGCTATTGATCTACAACATAGATATGCTAATACTACCAGGACTAAGTTCATGATAAATTAAAGTTCAATTAATCACATTACTTAAGAACTCCCACTTAGATAGACATCCCTCTAATCATCTAAGTGATCACGTGATCCAAATCAACTAAACCATAACCAATCATCACGTGAAATGGAGTAGTTTTCAATGGTGAACATCACAATGTTGATTATATCTACTATATGATTCATGCTTGACCTTTTGGTCTTAGTGTTCCGAGGCCATATCTGCATATGCTAGGCTCGTCAAGTTTAACCTGAGTATTCTGCGTGTGCAAAACTGGCTTGCACCCGTTGTAGATGGATGTAGAGCTTATCACACCCGATCATCACGTGGTGTCTGGGCACGACGAACTTTGGCAATGGTGCATACTCAGGGAGAACACTTTTATCTTGAAATTTAGTGAGAGATCATCTTATAAAGCTACCGTCGAACTAAGCAAAATAAGATGCATAAAAGATAAACATCACATGCAATCAAAATATGTGACATGATATGGCCATCATCATCTTGTGCCTTTGATCTCCATCTCCAAAGCATCGTCATGATTTCCTTCGTCGTCGGCATGACACCATGATCTCCATCATCTTGATCTATATCAATGTGTCGTCACATGGTCGTCTCGCCAACTATTGCTCTTGCAACTATTGCTATCGCATAGCGATAAAGTAAAGCAAGTATTTGGCGCTTGCATCTTATGCAATAGAGAGACAACCATAAGGCTTTTGCCAGTTGTCGATAACTTCAACAAAACATGATCATCTCATACAACAACTTATATCACGTCTTGACCATATCACATCACAACATGCCCTGCAAAAACAAGTTAGACGTCCTCTACTTTGTTGTTGCAAGTTTTACGTGCCTGCTACGGGCTTAGCAAGAACCGTTCTTACCTACGCATCAAAACCACAATGATAGTTTGTCAAGTTGGTGCTGTTTTAACCTTCGCAAGGACCGGGCGTAGCCACACTTGGTTCAACTAAAGTTGGACAAACTGACACCCGCCAGCCACCTGTGTGCAAAGCATGTCGGTAGAACCAGTCTCGCGTAAGCGTACGCGTAATGTCGGTTCGGACCGCTTCATCCAACAATACCGCCGAACCAAAGTATGACATGCTGGTAAGCAGTATGACTTATATCGCCCACAACTCACTTGTGTTCTACTCGTGCACAACATCAATGCATAAAACCTAGGCTCTGATGCCACTGTTGGGGAACATAGTAATTTCAAAAAAATTCCTATGCACACGCTAGATCATGGTGATGTATAGCAACGAGAGGGGAGAGTGTTGTCTACGTACCCTCGTAGACCGAAAGCGGAAGCGTTAGCACAACGCGGTTGATGTAGTCGTATGTCTTCACGATCCGACCGATCAAGTACCGAACGCACGGCACCTCCGAGTTCTGCACACGTTCAACTCAATGACGTCCCTCGAACTCCAGTCCAGTCGAGTGTTGAGGGAGAGCTTCGTCAGCACGACGGCGTGGTGACGATGATGATGTTCTACCGACGTAGGGCTTTGCCTAAGCACCGCTACGATATGATTGAGGTGGATTATGGTGGAAAGGGGCACCGCACACAGCTAAGAGATCAAGAGATCAATTTTTATGTCTTTGGGGTGCCCCCTACCCCCGTATATAAATGAGTGCAGGAGGGGGAGGGCCGGCCCTCTCTATGGCGCGCCCTAGGGGAGTCATACTCCCACCGGGAGTAGGATTCCCCCTTTCCTAGTAGAACTAGGAGCCCTTCCAAGTAGTAGGAGTAGGAGGGGAGGAAAGGGAAGGGAAAATGAGAAGGAATGAAGGGAGCGCCCCCCTCCCTAGTCCAATTCGGACCAGCCAATGGGGAGGGGTGCGGCCACCCTTTGAGGCCTTTCTCTCCTTTTCCGTATGGCCCATTAAGGCCCAATACGAATTCCCGTAACTCCCGGCCCTGTACTCCCGAAAATACCCGAATCACTCGGAACCTTTCCGAAGTCCGAATATAGTCGTCCAATATATCGATCTTTACATCTCGACCATTTTGAGACTCCTCATCATGTCCCCGATCTCATGCAGGACTCCGAACTCCTTCGGTACATCAAGATTCATAAACTCATAATATAACTGTCATCGAAACCTTAAGCGTTAGGACCCTACGGGTTCGAGAACAATGTAGACATGACCGAGACACGTCTCCGGTCAATAACCAATAGGGGAACCTGGGTGCTCATATTGGCTCCTACATATTCTACGAAGATCTTTATCGGTCAAACCGCATAACAACATACGGTGTTCCCTTTGTCATCGGTATGTTACTTGCCCGAGATTCGATCGTAGGTATCTTAATACCTAGTTCAATCTCGTTACCGGCAAGTCTCTGTACTCGTTCCGTAATATATCATCTCACAACTAACTCATTAGTTGCAATGCTTGCAAGGCTTTAGGTGATGTGCATTACCGAGAGGGCCCAGAGACACTACAAGAAATATGTCAACTTATGACCTTCTGTCAGTGACCCTCGAAGAATTGGTCATAAATTTATGACCATTTTAGACCAATTGGTCAAAAGCTGTTCAGGGGGCTCCAAACCCTAAACCATTGCGACCATTTTGGTCAGTAAGGTCGTAATTTCCTTACATGAAATGGTTACAAAGCAAACAGTGCTAGTCCGCTGCCTTATTTCTAGTTGTTAATGACCAATATAGATGGTCATAGCCTTGTAGATTGTGGTGGGTTGTGATGACTAGGCGCCATCTCATCAGTTTTGCCTATGTGTCATGTCCATGTGGCAGTTTTTGCCCTAGGTTGTGAAGCAACCTATATTTCTATCATTCCCAAAATTCCCAAAAAAATCTCATAAATTCTTTGGGGCATATCTTCATCAAATATGTAAAAATCCTTCCTTTCCTCGTTCAAAACTCATTCACCAATATTCATTTTCCTATTCTGTTCACAACAACACTTTATGAAGGAAGTGCTATTTATATATTCTTGATTGCCCTTGGAATTTTTGGGCACTCTTTCCTATCCAAATCGTTACCGCATGACAAAATTCAGCTCCATTTGCCTAGCAAATCTTCCTCGGCAAATTTCCAAAGTTTTTGTCCACCTAGAAGCATTGTGAAGGAAGTACCTTTTTATATCTCTAAATGACATGAAATTTATACAGTTCCTTCATATGCCCAAATTATCACCCTCCTCAAAATTGCAGCTCAGTCAAATCATCTATGTGAGCCCAGGTTCAATTTATATTTTATGGCCAAATTGACACGTTGCAAAGCAAGTGTTATATAGACCCCTCCTATTACCCTCAAACTTTTCGGGCACTCTTCCATATCCAAATCATTGCCACATGATAATATTCAGCTCAATTTTCCTAGTAAATCTTTCTCAGGAAATTTCCAAAGTTTCTACCTCGAGAGAAGCTTTGTGAAGTAAGTACTAGCTAGGCTTACCCAAATGATCTGAAAATTTACCAGCGCATGACCATACCTATGTAACTTACCTACACCAATTTTTAGCTCATTTCATTCATCCAATCTCTCTCACTAGTTTTCCCAAGTTTTTGTCCATAGAAGAGCATTGTGAAGGAAGTACTACTTTGGCATGTCAAAATGATATCAATTTTCTACAATGCTTTCCTATACCCAAATAACCATCCTCCACCAAATTTTAGCTATTCATTATTTTGAGCCCAGCTTCAACATTCATATTTTTGTCCAGTGTGGTACTTTGCAAAGCAAGTACCACCTAGGATCCACCTTTTGAGCTGAAAATTTGTGAATACATTCTCCTTAGTAGATGATCATCCTCGGCCAAAACTCACGCACATTGGCCTTGTGCATTTCCCGTACCGCTAATCAAACACTTGGCTGCTTATTCATGTTTGAGCATCGATCGGTCTCCTCGTGAGAATCTTATGTTGTAATTTTCTTCCTAGCACCTACCTGGGGAGTGCCCAACCCACTAGACATGCCTATGCCGCCCAGAACACATGGCAATGCCAGGGTCACGCGGTGACCACGCGGCGGGCATGCGAGTTTACGCGCTCTAGAGTTGGGGCCCTCGGCCACCGTCCAAACCTCGACGTATCGCCACCAAACCATGTATTTATGATTAAATAGGTACTTATGTACCTAGAAATGATTTTTCGAAAAAATAAATAGCAAACTATGAGACAGCTGCAGTTCAAATTTGACCCGCTTCCTACTGAATCGGCGGAAATTTGTCTTTTTCACGAGAGGTGGATCAAAACTTTTTACACCCAACCATTTTGTTAATTGTGCATTAAATATGTCCTAGTATTTTAGAAAAATGATTTGGTCCAATTTTGCAACAATTATTTGGGAGGTCCTTCACAAAAAAACCTCCTTTTGGGCCCTCGAAAAATGGAAAATGGTTTTTTCGTCCAAAGAAAATGAAAACTTCCTTAGGCAACATTGTTTGCCATTCCAATATGCATCCTTGTGCACAATATGAGATCATTTGAACAAACTATGCCATGAATGTGGCCATAAGATTGATCATTTGGCTTGAAAGACATTGATCTCCACACGTGATAGCTCATTTTTGAGAACACTTTTTTAAAATAATTGCCGTATTACAAGTTTGTTATTTTTCTTGGGAACTTGGCCACATATAATGACACAATGCGAAGGTTTCCCAATTTTTTATTTTTTTAGAATTTTGTATGCCCGTTTCAAAATGCGGTCAAAACGGCGGGAATGACCGTTCCTAGCTAGTGGTTGAATCTTGGAATTTTTTTTGGTGTTTCTATGATTAAATAGATACTTATGTACCTAGAAATGTTTTTTGGAAAAAATAAATAGCAAACTATGAGGCAGCTGCAATTCAAATTTGACCCGCTTCCAACTGAATCGGCGGAAATTTGTCTTTTTCACGAGAGGTGGATCAAAACTTTTTACACCCCAACCATTTTATCAATTGTGCATTAAATATGGCCTAGTATTTTAGAAAATTGATTTGGTCCAATTTTGCAACAATTATTTTGGAGGTCCTTCACAAAAAAAACTCCTTTTAGGCACTCGAAAAATGGAAAATGGTTTTTTCGTCCAAAGAAAATGAAAACTTCCTTAGGCAACATTGTTTTCCATTCCAATATGCACCCTTGTGCACAATATGAGATCATTTGAACAAACTATGCCATGAATGTGGCCATAAGATTGATCATTTGGCTTGAAAGCCATTGATCTCCACACGTGATAGCTCATTTCTGAGAACACTTTTTTAAAATAATTGTCGTATTACAAGTTTGTTATTTTTCCTCAGAACTTGACCACATATAATGACACAATGCGAAGGTTTCCCAATTTTCTTTTTGAATTTTTTATGCCCATTTCAAAATGCGGTCAAAACGGCGGGAATGACCGTTCCTAGCTAGTGGTTGAATCTTGGAATTTTTTTGGTGTTTCTATGATTAAATAGATACTTATGTACCTAGAAATGTTTTTTGTAAAAAAATAAATAGCAAACTATGAGGCAGCTGCAGTTCAAATTTGACCCGCTTCGAGCTGAATCAGCGGAAATTTGTCTTTTTTACCAGAGGTGGATCAAAACTTTTTACACCCAACTGTTTGGTCAATTGTGCATTAAATATGGCCTAGTATTTTAGAAAAATGATTTGGTCTAATTTTGTAAGAAACATATGGTAGGTCCTTCACAAAAAAACACATTTTAGTCACTCGGAAAATGAAAAATGGTTCTTTTGAGCAAAGAAAATGAAAACCTCCCAAATCAACATTGTTTGGAATTCCAAGATGCACCCTTGTGCACAATATGAGATCATTTGAACAAACTATGCCATGAATGTGGCCATAAGATTGATCATTTGGCTTGAAAGCCATGAATCTTCACGCATGACAGCTCATTTCTGAGAACACTTTTTTAAAATAATTTCCCTATTACAAGTTTATTATTTTTCCTGGAAACTTGGTCACATATAATGACACAATGCGAAGGTTTTCCAATTTTTTGATTTTTTTTGAATTTTTTATGCCCGTTTCAAAATGCGGTCAAAACAGCGGGCTTGACCGTTCCTAGCTAGTGGTTGAATCTTGGAAAACATTTGATGTTTCTCTTATTAAATAGATACTTATGTACCTAGTTATGATTTTGGAAAAATAAATAGCAAACTATGAGGCAGCTACAGTTCAAATTTGACCCGCTTCCAGCTGGATCAGCGGAAATTTGTCTTTTTTACCGGAGGTGGATAAAATATTTTGACACCCAACTATTTGGTCATTTGTGCATTAAATATGGCCTAATAGTTTATAAAATTGATTTCATCCAATTTTGCAATAAATATATTGTAGGTCCTTCACAAAAAAACTCATTTTGGGCACTCGAAAAAGGGAAAATGTTTTTTTTGTAAAAAACTCATTTCCGACGACACCTTTTTAAAGATATTTATCTTATTCCATGTTGTTATTTTTTCTGAAAACTTGTTCAAATTTTGGTGACACAATGAGAAGGTTTTCCATTTGTTTTAGAATTTCTCAGATCATAAAGTAGCTTAAATAATTTTAACACATTATTTTAAGTCAACTACGACCAATTTAGATGGTCATAAAATCGTACTGCATTCTGATTGGTCCGTGGACATATCACGCGGATC
>NW_025229485.1:0-22201 GCF_018294505.1 Triticum aestivum | reverse complement strand
GTCAAAGCCCGTCCGTGCAAAGTCAAAGGGCTAGATCCCGTGGTCAAACGCTACAGGGTTAGCCGGGACGGGGGCCCTGGGGGGTAGCAATGCCACCGGAGCGTCGTACCGGGCCCTCATACATGCGGGGTGGTGTTGTGGCATGTCCGAAGAGGCGGCACGCGTCTCCGGGTTGTGGCCCCCCTCACGGACGGCAATGAAACGGTAGTAGACGTTCTGCGGTAACGATGCAGCGTGAATATTATTAAATACTTGGAGCGCGATAAAATCATGAGTTTTTTACACAACGTGGGCACATGTGCTATAGGACTGATGGTAAGTTTTCATAATTTTTTGTGATGGAGAAGTATCTGAACACTTCCCTCTACGCGGATTGCTCTTCGCACGTCTACGACTGTGGCCGGCGGCCTCCGGGGGCTAGCATACCGTCAAATCTTGCGTAGGCGGCCTCTCACAAATCTGGAAAGTGTTGAGGCGGTTGCAAACGCCCAGCACGCGTCTCCGGGGTGTGCCCCCCCCTCACGGCCGCCGCCGCCGCCGGCACCTTGAGGGGGGAAACGGACGCGTCGGGTCTACACGGAGTGGATGTAGCTGTGGGTTTGGCCCGGATGTTGCTCCAAAGTGTTCCTCTGGGCCGACCTAACACAACCGGGCGGAGAGGTCCACTGGTCAAAGCCCGTCCGTGCAAAGTCAAAGGGCTAGATCCCGTGGTCAAACGCTACAGGGTTAGCCGGGACGGGGGCCCTGGGGGGTAGCAATGCCACCGAAGCGTCGTACCGGACCCTCATACATGCGGGGTGGTGTTGTGGCATGTTCGAAGAGGCGGCACGCGTCTCCGGGTTGTGGCCCCCCTCACGGACGGCAATGAAACGGTAGTAGACGTTTTGCGGTAATGATGCAGCGTGAATATTATTAAATACTTGGAGCGCGATAAAATCATGAGTTTTTTACACAACGTGGGCACATGTGCTATAGGACTGATGGTAATTTTTCATAATTTTTTGTGATGGAGAAGTATCTGAACACTTCCCTCTACGCGGATTGCTCTTCGCACGTCTATGACTGTGGCCGGCGGCCTCCGGGGGCTAGCATACCGTCAAATCTTGCGTAGGCGGCCTCTCACAAATCTGGAAGTGTTGAGGCGGTTGCAAACGCCCAGCACACGTCTCCGGGGTGTGCCCCCCCCTCACGGACGCCGCCGCCGCCGGCACCTTGAGGGGGGAAACGGACGCGTCGGGTCTACACGGAGTGGATGTAGCTGTGGGTTTGGCCCGGATGTTGCTCCAAAGTGTTCCTCTGGGCCGACCTAACACAACCGGGTGGAGAGGTCCACTGGTCAAAGCCCGTCCGTGCAAAGTCAAATGGCTAGATCCCGTGGTCAAACGCTATAGGGTTAGCCGGGACGGGGGCCCTGGGGGGTAGCAATGCCACCGGAGCGTCGTACCGGACCCTCATACATGCGGGGTGGTGTTGTGGCATGTCCGAAGAGGCGGCACGCGTCTCCGGGTTGTGGCCCCCCTCACGGACGGCAATGAAACGGTAGTAGACGTTCTGCGGTAACGATGCAGCGTGAATATTATTACATACTTGGAGCGCGATAAAATCATGAGTTTTTTACACAACGTGGGCACATGTGCTATAGGACTGATGGTAATTTTTCATAATTTTTTGTGATGGAGAAGTATCTGAACACTTCCCTCTACGCGGATTGCTCTTCGCACGTCTACGACTGTGGCCGGCGGCCTCCGGGGGCTAGCATACCGTCAAATCTTGCGTAGGCGGCCTCTCACAAATCTGGAAGAGTTGCGGCGGTTGCAAACGCCCAGCACGCGTCTCCGGGGTGTGCCCCCCCTCACGGATGCCGCCGCCGCCGGCACCTGGAGGGGGGAAACGGACGCGTCGGGTCTACACGGAGTGGATGTAGCTGTGGGTTTGGCACGGATGTTGCTCCAAAGTGTTCCTCTGGGCCGACCTAACACAACCGGGTGGAGAGGTCCACTGGTCAAAGCCCGTTCATGCAAAGTCAAAGGGCTAGATCCCGTGGTCAAACGCTACAGGGTTAGCCGGGACGGGGCCCCTGGGGGGTAGCAATGCCACCGGAGCGTCGTACCGGGCCCTCATACATGCGGGGTGGTGTTGTGGCATGTCCGAAGAGGCGGCACGCGTCTCCGGGTTGTGGCCCCCCTCACGGACGGCAATGAAACGGTAGTAGACGTTCTGCGGTAACGATGCAGCGTGAATATTATTAAATACTTGGAGCGCGATAAAATCATGTGTTTTTTACACAACGTGGGCACATGTGCTATAGGACTGATGGTAAGTTTTCATAATTTTTTGTGATGGAGAAGTATCTGAACACTTCCCTCTACGCGGATTGCTCTTCGCACGTCTACGACTGTGGCAGGCGGCCTCCGGGGGCTAGCATACCGTCAAATCTTGCGTAGGCGGCCTCTCACAAATTTGGAAGTGTTGAGGTGGTTGCAAACGCCCAGCACGCGTCTCCGGGGTGTGCCACCCCCCCTCACGGACGCCGCCGCCGCCGGCACCTTGAGGGGGGAAACGGACGCGTCGGGTCTACACAGAGTGGATGTAGCTGTGGGTTTGGCCCGGATGTTGCTCCAAAGTGTTCCTCTGGGCCGACCTAACACAACCGGGCAGAGAGGTCCACTGGTCAAAGTCCGTCCGTGCAAAGTCAAAGGGCTAGATCCCGTGGTCAAACGCTACAGGGTTAGCCGGGACGGGGGCCCTGGGGGGTAGCAATGCCACCGGAGCGTCGTACCGGACCCTCATACATGCGGGGTGGTGTTGTGGCATGTCCGAAGAGGCGGCACGCGTCTCCGGGTTGTGGCCCCCCTCACGGATGGCAATGAAATGGTAGTAGACGTTCTGCGGTAACGATGCAGCGTGAATATTATTAAATACTTGGAGCGCGATAAAATCATGAGTTTTTTACACAACGTGGGCACATGTGCTATAGGACTGATGGTAATTTTTCATAATTTTTTGTGATGGAGAAGTATCTGAACACTTCCCTCTACGCGGATTGCTCTTCGCACGTCTATGACTGTGGCCGGCGGCCTCCGGGGGCTAGCATACCGTCAAATCTTGCGTAGGCGGCCTCTCACAAATCTGGAAGTGTTGAGGCGGTTGCAAACGCCCAGCACGCGTCTCCGGGGTGTGCCCCCCCCCCTCATGGACGCCGCCGCCGCCGGCACCTTGAGGGGGGAAACGGACGCGTCAGGTCTACACGGAGTGGATGTAGCTGTGGGTTTGGCCCGGATGTTGCTCCAAAGTGTTCCTCTGGGCCGACCTAACACAACCGGGTGGAGAGGTCCACTGGTCAAAGCCCGTCCGTGCAAAGTCAAAGGGCTAGATCCCGTGGTCAAACGCTACAGGGTTAGCCGGGACGGGGGCCCTGGGGGGTAGCAATGCCACCGGAGCGTCGTACCGGGCCCTCATACATGCGGGGTGGTGTTGTGGCATGTCCGAAGAGGCGGCACGCGTCTCCGGGTTGTGGCCCCCCTCACGGACGGCAATGAAACGGTAGTAGACGTTCTGCGGTAACGATGCAGCGTGAATATTATTAAATACTTGGAGCGCGATAAAATCATGAGTTTTTTACACAACGTGGGCACATGTGCTATAGGACTGATGGTAATTTTTCATAATTTTTTGTGATGGAGAAGTATCTGAACACTTCCCTCTACGCGGATTGCTCTTCGCACGTCTATGACTGTGGCCGGCGGCCTCCGGGGGCTAGCATACCGTCAAATCTTGCGTAGGCGGCCTCTCACAAATCTGGAAGTGTTGAGGCGGTTGCAAACGCCCAGCACGCGTCTCCGGGGTGTGCCCCCCCCCTCACGGCCGCCGCCGCCGCCGGCACCTTGAGGGGGGAAACGGACGCGTCGGGTCTACACGGAGTGGATGTAGCTGTGGGTTTGGCCCGGATGTTGCTCCAAAGTGTTCCTCTGGGCCGACCTAACACAACCGGGTGGAGAGGTCCACTGGTCAAAGCCCGTCCGTGCAAAGTCAAAGGGCTAGATCCCGTGGTCAAACGCTACAGGGTTAGCCGGGACGGGGGCCCTGGGGGGTAGCAATGCCACCGGAGCGTCGTACCGGGCCCTCATACATGCGGGGTGGTGTTGTGGCATGTCCGAAGAGGCGGCACGCGTCTCCGGGTTGTGGCCCCCCTCACGGACGGCAATGAAACGGTAGTAGACGTTCCGCGGTAACGATGCAGCGTGAATATTATTAAATACTTGGAGCGCGATAAAATCATGTGTTTTTTACACAACGTGGGCACATGTGCTATAGGACTGATGGTAAGTTTTCATAATTTTTTGTGATGGAGAAGTATCTGAACACTTCCCTCTACGCGGATTGCTCTTCGCACGTCTACGACTGTGGCCGGTGGCCTCCGGGGGCTAGCATACCGTCAAATCATGCGTAGGCGGCCTCTCACAAATCTGGAAGTGTTGAGGCGGTTGCAAACGCCCAGCACGCGTCTCCGGGGTGTGCCCCCCCCTCACGGCCGCCGCCGCCGCCAGCACCTGGAGGGGTGAAACGGACGCGTCGGGTCTACACGGAGTGGATGTAGCTGTGGGTTTGGCCCGGATGTTGCTCCAAAGTGTTCCTCTGGGCCGACCTAACACAACCGGGTGGAGAGGTCCACTGGTCAAAGCCCGTCCGTGCAAAGTCAAAGGGCTAGATCCCGTGGTCAAACGCTACAGGGTTAGCCGGGACGGGGGCCCTGGGGGGTAGCAATGCCACCGGAGCGTCGTACCGGGCCCTCATACATGCGGGGTGGTGTTGTGGCATGTCCGAAGAGGCGGCACGCGTCTCCGGGTTGTGGCCCCCCTCACGGACGGCAATGAAACGGTAGTAGACGTTCTGCAGTAACGATGCAGCGTGAATATTATTAAATACTTGGAGCGCGATAAAATCATGAGTTTTTTACACAACGTGGGCACATGTGCTATAGGACTGATGGTAAGTTTTCATAATTTTTTGTGATGGAGAAGTATCTAAACACTTCCCTCTACGCGGATTGCTCTTCGCACGTCTACGACTGTGGCCGGCGGCCTCCGGGGGCTAGCATACCGTCAAATCTTGCGTAGGCGGCCTCTCACAAATCTGGAAGTGTTGAGGCGATTGCAAACGCCCAGCACGCGTCTCCGGGGTGTGCCCCCCCCTCACGGACGCCGCCGCCGCCGGCACCTTGAGGGGGGAAACGGACGCGTCGGGTCTACACGGAGTGGATGTAGCTGTGGGTTTGGCCCGGATGTTGCTCCAAAGTGTTCCTCTGGGCCGACCTAACACAACCGGGCAGAGAGGTCCACTGGTCAAAGCCCGTCCGTGCAAAGTCAAAGGGCTAGATCCCGTGGTCAAACGCTACAGGGTTAGCCGGGACGGGGGCCCTGGGGGGTAGCAATGCCACCGGAGCGTCGTACCGGACCCTCATACATGCGGGGTGGTGTTGTGGCATGTCCGAAGAGGCGGCACGCGTCTCCGGGTTGTGGCCCCCCTCACGGACGGCAATGAAACGGTAGTAGACGTTCTGCGGTAACGATGCAGCGTGAATATTATTAAATACTTGGAGCGCGATAAAATCATGAGTTTTTTACACAACGTGGGCACATGTGCTATAGGACTGATGGTAATTTTTCATAATTTTTTGTGATGGAGAAGTATCTGAACACTTCCCTCTACGCGGATTGCTCTTCGCACGTCTATGACTGTGGCCGGCGGCCTCCGGGGGCTAGCATACCGTCAAATCTTGCGTAGGCGGCCTCTCACAAATCTGGAAGTGTTGAGGCGGTTGCAAACGCCCATCACGCGTCTCCGGGGTGTGCCCCCCCCCTCACGGCCGCCGCCGCCGCCGGCACCTTGAGGGGGGAAACGGACGCGTCGGGTCTACACGGAGTGGATGTAGCTGTGGGTTTGGCCCGGATGTTGCTCCAAAGTGTTCCTCTGGGCCGACCTAACACAACCGGGTGGAGAGGTCCACTGGTCAAAGCCCGTCCGTGCAAAGTCAAAGGGCTAGATCCCGTGGTCAAACGCTACAGGGTTAGCCGGGACGGGGGCCCTGGGGGGTAGCAATGCCACCGGAGCGTCGTACCGGGCCCTCATACATGCGGGGTGGTGTTGTGGCATGTCCGAAGAGGCGGCACGCGTCTCCGGGTTGTGGCCCCCCTCACGGACGGCAATGAAACGGTAGTAGACGTTCCGCGGTAACGATGCAGCGTGAATATTATTAAATACTTGGAGCGCGATAAAATCATGTGTTTTTTACACAACGTGGGCACATGTGCTATAGGACTGATGGTAAGTTTTCATAATTTTTTGTGATGGAGAAGTATCTGAACACTTCCCTCTACGCGGATTGCTCTTCGCACGTCTACGACTGTGGCCGGTGGCCTCCGGGGGCTAGCATACCGTCAAATCATGCGTAGGCGGCCTCTCACAAATCTGGAAGTGTTGAGGCGGTTGCAAACGCCCAGCACGCGTCTCCGGGGTGTGCCCCCCCCTCACGGCCGCCGCCGCCGCCAGCACCTGGAGGGGTGAAACGGACGCGTCGGGTCTACACGGAGTGGATGTAGCTGTGGGTTTGGCCCGGATGTTGCTCCAAAGTGTTCCTCTGGGCCGACCTAACACAACCGGGTGGAGAGGTCCACTGGTCAAAGCCCGTCCGTGCAAAGTCAAAGGGCTAGATCCCGTGGTCAAACGCTACAGGGTTAGCCGGGACGGGGGCCCTGGGGGGTAGCAATGCCACCGGAGCGTCGTACCGGGCCCTCATACATGCGGGGTGGTGTTGTGGCATGTCCGAAGAGGCGGCACGCGTCTCCGGGTTGTGGCCCCCCTCACGGACGGCAATGAAACGGTAGTAGACGTTCTGCAGTAACGATGCAGCGTGAATATTATTAAATACTTGGAGCGCGATAAAATCATGAGTTTTTTACACAACGTGGGCACATGTGCTATAGGACTGATGGTAAGTTTTCATAATTTTTTGTGATGGAGAAGTATCTAAACACTTCCCTCTACGCGGATTGCTCTTCGCACGTCTACGACTGTGGCCGGCGGCCTCCGGGGGCTAGCATACCGTCAAATCTTGCGTAGGCGGCCTCTCACAAATCTGGAAGTGTTGAGGCGATTGCAAACGCCCAGCACGCGTCTCCGGGGTGTGCCCCCCCCTCACGGACGCCGCCGCCGCCGGCACCTTGAGGGGGGAAACGGACGCGTCGGGTCTACACGGAGTGGATGTAGCTGTGGGTTTGGCCCGGATGTTGCTCCAAAGTGTTCCTCTGGGCCGACCTAACACAACCGGGCAGAGAGGTCCACTGGTCAAAGCCCGTCCGTGCAAAGTCAAAGGGCTAGATCCCGTGGTCAAACGCTACAGGGTTAGCCGGGACGGGGGCCCTGGGGGGTAGCAATGCCACCGGAGCGTCGTACCGGACCCTCATACATGCGGGGTGGTGTTGTGGCATGTCCGAAGAGGCGGCACGCGTCTCCGGGTTGTGGCCCCCCTCACGGACGGCAATGAAACGGTAGTAGACGTTCTGCGGTAACGATGCAGCGTGAATATTATTAAATACTTGGAGCGCGATAAAATCATGAGTTTTTTACACAACGTGGGCACATGTGCTATAGGACTGATGGTAATTTTTCATAATTTTTTGTGATGGAGAAGTATCTGAACACTTCCCTCTACGCGGATTGCTCTTCGCACGTCTATGACTGTGGCCGGCGGCCTCCGGGGGCTAGCATACCGTCAAATCTTGCGTAGGCGGCCTCTCACAAATCTGGAAGTGTTGAGGCGGTTGCAAACGCCCATCACGCGTCTCCGGGGTGTGCCCCCCCCTCACGGCCGCCGCCGCCGGCGGCACCTTGAGGGGGGAAACGGACGCGTCGGGTCTACACGGAGTGGATGTAGCTGTGGGTTTGGCCCGGATGTTGCTCCAAAGTGTTCCTCTGGGCCGACCTAACACAACCGGGTGGAGAGGTCCACTGGTCAAAGCCCGTCCGTGCAAAGTCAAAGGGCTAGATCCCGTGGTCAAACGCTACAGGGTTAGCCGGGACGGGGGCCCTGGGGGGTAGCAATGCCACCGGAGCGTCGTACCGGGCCCTCATACATGCGGGGTGGTGTTGTGGCATGTCCGAAGAGGCGGCACGCGTCTCCGGGTTGTGGCCCCCCTCACGGACGGCAATGAAACGGTAGTAGACGTTCTGCGGTAACGATGCAGCGTGAATATTATTAAATACTTGGAGCGCGATAAAATCATGAGTTTTTTACACAACGTGGGCACATGTGCTATAGGACTGATGGTAAGTTTTCATAATTTTTTGTGATGGAGAAGTATCTGAACACTTCCCTCTACGCGGATTGCTCTTCGCACGTCTACGACTGTGGACGGCGGCCTCCGGGGGCTAGCATACCGTCAAATCTTGCGTAGGCGGCCTCTCACAAATCTGGAAGTGTTGAGGCGGTTGCAAACGCCCAGCACGCGTCTCCGGGGTGTGCCCCCCCCCCTCACGGACGCCGCCGCCGCCGGCACCTTGAGGGGGGAAACGGACGCGTCGGGTCTACACGGAGTGGATGTAGCTGTGGGTTTGGCCCGGATATTGCTCCAAAGTGTTCCTCTGGGCCGACCTAACACAACCGGGCGGAGAGGTCCACTGGTCAAAGCCCGTTCGTGCAAAGTCAAAGGGCTAGATCCCGTGGTCAAACGCTACAGGGTTAGCCGGGACGGGGGCCCTGGGGGGTAGCAATGCCACCGGAGCGTCGTACCGGACCCTCATACATGCGGGGTGGTGTTGTGGCATGTCCGAAGAGGCGGCACGCGTCTCCGGGTTGTGGCCCCCCTCACGGACGGCAATGAAACGGTAGTAGACGTTCTGCGGTAACGATGCAGCGTGAATATTATTAAATACTTGGAGCGCGATAAAATCATGAGTTTTTTACACAACGTGGGCACATGTGCTATAGGACTGATGGTAATTTTTCATAATTTTTTGTGATGGAGAAGTATCTGAACACTTCCCTCTACGCGGATTGCTCTTCGCACGTCTATGACTGTGGCCGGCGGCCTCCGGGGGCTAGCATACCGTCAAATCTTGCGAAGGCGGCCTCTCACAAATCTGGAAGTGTTGAGGCGGTTGCAAACGCCCAGCACGCGTCTCCGGGGTGTGCCCCCCCCCTCACGGCCGCCGCCGCCGCCGGCACCTTGAGGGGGGAAACGGACGCGTCGGGTCTACACGGAGTGGATGTAGCTGTGGGTTTGGCCCGGATGTTGCTCCAAAGTGTTCCTCTGGGCCGACCTAACACAACCGGGTGGAGAGGTCCACTGGTCAAAGCCCGTCCGTGCAAAGTCAAAGGGCTAGATCCCGTGGTCAAACGCTACAGGGTTAGCCGGGACGGGGGCCCTGGGGGGTAGCAATGCCACCGGAGCGTCGTACCGGGCCCTCATACATGCGGGGTGGTGTTGTGGCATGTCCGAAGAGGCGGCACGCGTCTCCGGGTTGTGGCCCCCTCACGGACGGCAATGAAACGGTAGTAGACGTTCTGCGGTAACGATGCAGCGTGAATATTATTAAATACTTGGAGCGCGATAAAATCATGAGTTTTTTACACAACGTGGGCACATGGGCTATAGGACTGATGGTAAGTTTTCATAATTTTTTGTGATGGAGAAGTATCTGAACACTTCCCTCTACGCGGATTGCTCTTCGCACGTCTACGACTGTGGCCGGCGGCCTCCGGGGGCTAGCATACCGTCAAATCTTGCGTAGGCGGCCTCTCACAAATCTGGAAGTGTTGAGGCGGTTGCAAACGCCCAGCACGCGTCTCCGGGGTGTGCCCCCCCCCTCACGGCCGCCGCCACCGCCGGCACCTGGAGGGGTGAAACGGACGCGTCGGGTCTACACGGAGTGGATGTAGCTGTGGGTTTGGCCCGGATGTTGCTCCAAAGTGTTCCTCTGGGCCGACCTAACACAACCGGGTGGAGAGGTCCACTGGTCAAAGCCCGTCCGTGCAAAGTCAAAGGGCTAGATCCCGTGGTCAAACGCTACAGGGTTAGCCGGGACGGGGGCCCTGTGGGGTAGCAATGCCACCGGAGCGTCGTACCGGGCCCTCATACATGCGGGGTGGTGTTGTGGCATGTCCGAAGAGGCGGCACGCGTCTTCGGGTTGTGGCCCCCCTCACGGACGGCAATGAAACGGTAGTAGACGTTCTGCGGTAACGATGCAGTGTGAATATTATTAAATACTTGGAGCGCGATAAAATCATGAGTTTTTTACACAACATGGGCACATGTGCTATAGGACTGATGGTAAGTTTTCATAATTTTTTGTGATGGAGAAGTATCTGAACACTTCCCTCTACGCGGATTGCTCTTCGCACGTCTATGACTGTGGCCGGCGGCCTCCGGGGGCTAGCATACCGTCAAATCTTGCGTAGGCGGCCTCTCACAAATCTTGAAGTGTTGAGGCGGTTGCAAACGCCCAGCACGCGTCTCCGGGGTGTGCCCCCCCCCCCCTCACGAACGCCGCCGCCGGCACCTTGAGGGGGGAAACGGACGCGTCGGGTCTACACGGAGTGGACGTAGCTGTGGGTTTGGCCCGGATGTTGCTCCAAAGTGTTCCTCTGGGCCGACCTAACACAACCGGGCGGAGAGGTCCACTGGTCAAAGCCCGTCCGTGCAAAGTCAAAGGGCTAGATCCCGTGGTCAAACGCTACAGGGTTAGCCGGGACGGGGGCCCTGGGGGGTAGCAATGCCACCGGAGCGTCGTACCGGACCCTCATACATGCGGGGTGGTGTTGTGGCATGTCCGAAGAGGCGGCACGCGTCTCCGGGTTGTGGCCCCCCTCACGGACGGCAATGAAACGGTAGTAGACGTTCTGCGGTAACGATGCAGCGTGAATATTATTAAATACTTGGAGCGCGATAAAATCATGAGTTTTTTACACAACGTGGGCACATGGGCTATAGGACTGATGGTAAGTTTTCATAATTTTTTGTGATGGAGAAGTATCTGAACACTTCCCTCTACGCGGATTGCTCTTCGCACGTCTACGACTGTGGCCGGCGGCCTCCGGGGGCTAGCATACCGTCAAATCTTGCGTAGGCGGCCTCTCACAAATCTGGAAGTGTTGATGCGGTTGCAAACGCCCAGCACGCATCTCCGGGGTGTGCCCCCCCCCCCTCACGGCCGCTGCCGCCGCCGGCACCTGGAGGGGGGAAACGGACGCGTCGGGTCTACACGGAGTGGATGTAGCTGTGGGTTTGGCCCGGATGTTGCTCCAAAGTGTTCCTCTGGGCCGACCTAACACAACCGGGTGGAGAGGTCCACTGGTCAAAGCCCGTCCGTGCAAAGCCAAAGGGCTAGATCCCGTGGTCAAACGCTACAGGGTTAGCCGGGACGGGGGCCCTGGGGGGTAGCAATGCCACCGGAGTGTCGTACCGGGCCCTCATACATGGGGTGGTGTTGTGGCATGTCCGAAGAGGCGGCACGCGTCTCCGGGTTGTGGCCCCCCTCACGGACGGCAATGAAACGGTAGTAGACGTTCTGCAGTAACGATGCAGCGTGAATATTATTACATACTTGGAGCGCGATAAAATCATGAGTTTTTTACCCAACGTGGGCACATGTGCTATAGGACTGACGGTAATTTTTCATAATTTTTTGTGATGGAGAAGTATCTGAACACTTCCCTCTACGCGGATTGCTCTTCGCACGTCTACGACTGTGGCCGGCGGCCTCCGGGGGCTAGCATACCATCAAATCTTGCGTAGGCGGCCTCTCACAAATCTGGAAGTGTTGAGGCGGTTGCAAACGCCCAGCACGCGTCTCCAGGGTGTGCCCCCCCCCTCACGGATGCCGCCGCCGCCGGCACCTGGAGGGGGGAAACGGACGCGTCGGGTCTACACGGAGTGGATGTAGCTGTGGGTTTGGCCCGGATGTTGCTCCAAAGTGTTCCTCTGGGCCGACCTAACACAACCGGGTGGAGAGGTCCACTGGTCAAAGCCTGTCCGTGCAAAGTCAAAGGGCTAGATCCCGTGGTCAAACGCTACAGGGTTAGCCGGGACGGGGGCCTGGGGGTAGCAATGCCATCGGAGCGTCGTACCAGGCCCTCATACATGCGGGGTGGTGTTGTGGCATGTCCGAAGAGGCGGCACGCGTCTCCGGGTTGTGGCCCCCCTCAAGGACGGCAATGAAACGGTAGTAGACGTTCTGCGGTAACGATGCAGCGTGAATATTATTAAATACTTGGAGCGCGATAAAATCATGAGTTTTTTACACAACATGGGAACATGTGCTATAGGACTGATGGTAATTTTTCGTAATTTTTTGTGATGGAGAAGTATCTGAACACTTCCCTCTACGCGGATTGCTCTTCGCACGTCTACGACTGTGGCCGGCGGCCTCCGGGGGCTACCATACCGTCAAATCTTGCGTAGGCGGCCTCTCACAAATCTGGAAGTGTTGAGGCGGTTGCAAACACCCAGCACGCGTCTCCGGGGTGTGCCCCCCCCCCTCACGGACGCCGCCGCCGCCGGCACCTGGAGGGGGGAAACGGACGCATCGGTCTACACGGAGTCGATGTAGCTGTGGGTTTGGCCCGGATGTTGCTCCAAAGTGTTCCTCTGGGCCGACCTAACACAACCGGGTGGAGAGGTCCACTGGTCAAAGCCCGTCCGTGCAAAGTCAAAGGGCTAGATCCCGTGGTCAAACGCTACAGGGTTAGCCGGGACGGGGGCCCTGGGGGGTAGCAATGCCACCGGAGCGTCGTACCGGGCCCTCATACATACGGGGTGGTGTTGTGGCATGTCCGAAGAGGCGGCACGCGTCTCCGGGTTGTGGCCCACCTCACGGACGGCAATGAAACGGTAGTAGACGTTCTGCGGTAACGATGCAGCGTGAATATTATTAAATACTAATCATGAGTTTTTTACACAACGTGGGCTCATGGGCTATAGGACTGATGGTAAGTTTTCATAATTTTTTGTGATGGAGAAGTATCTGAACACTTCCCTCTACGCGGATTGCTCTTCGCACGTCTACGACTGTGGCCGGCGGCCTCCGGGGGCTAGCATCCCGTCAAATCTTGCGTAGGCGGCCTCTCACAAATCTGGAAGTGTTGAGGCGGTTGCAAACGCCCAGCACGTGTCTCCGGGGTGTGCCCCCCCCCTCTCACGGCCGCCACCGCCGCCGGCACCTGGAGGGGGGAAACGGATGCGTCGGGTCTACACGGAGTGGATGTAGCTGTGGGTTTGGCCCGGATGTTGCTCCAAAGTGTTCCTCTGGGCCGACCTAACACAACCGGGTGGAGAGGTCCACTGGTCAAAGCCCGTCCGTGCAAAGTCAAAGGGCTAGATCCCGTGGTCAAACCCTACAGGGTTAGCCGGGACGGGGGCCCTGGGGGTAGCAATGCCACCGGAGCGTCGTACCGGGCCCTCATACATGCGGGGTGGTGTTGTGGCATGTCCGAAGAGGCAGCACGCGTCTCCGGGTTGTGGCCCCCCTCACAGACGGCAATGAAACGGTAGTAGACGTTCTGCAGTAACGATGCAGCGTGAATATTATTACATACTTGGAGCGCGATAAAATCATGAGTTTTTTACCCAACGTGGGCACATGTGCTATAGGACTGATGGTAATTTTTCATAATTTTTTGTGATGGAGAAGTATCTGAACACTTCCCTCTACGCGGATTGCTCTTCGCACGTCTACGACTGTGGCCGGCGGCCTCCGGGGGCTAGCATACCGTCAAATCTTGCGTAGGCGGCCTCTCACAAATCTGGAAGTGTTGAGGCGGTTGCAAAGGCCCAGCACGCGTCTCCGGGGTGTGCCCCCCCCCTCACGGATGCCGCCGCCGCCGGCACCTGGAGGGGGGAAACGGACGCGTCGGGTCTACACGGAGTGGATGTAGCTGTGGGTTTGGCCCGGATGTTGCTCCAAAGTGTTCCTCTGGGCCGACCTAACACAACCGGGTGGAGAGGTCCACTGGTCAAAGCCCGTTCGTGCAAAGTCAAAGGGCTAGATCCCGTGGTCAAACGCTACAGGGTTAGCCGGGACGGGGGCCCTGGGGGGTAGCAATGCCACCGGAGCTTCGTACCGGGCCCTCATACATGCGGGGTGGTGTTGTGGCATGTCCGAAGAGGCGGCACGCGTCTCCGGGTTGTGGCCCCCCTCACGGACGGCAATGAAACGGTAGTAGACGTTCTGCGGTAACGATGCAGCGTGAATATTATTAAATACTTGGAGCGCGATAAAATCATGAGTTTTTTACACAACGTGGGCACATGTGCTATAGGACTGATGGTAATTTTTCATAATTTTTTGTGATGGAGAAGTATCTGAACACTTCCCTCTACGCGGATTGCTCTTCGCACGTCTACGACTGTGGCCGGCGGCCTCCGGGGGCTAGCATACCGTCAAATCTTGCGTAGGAGGCCTCTCACAAATCTGGAAGTGTTGAGGCGGTTGCAAACGCCCAGCACGCGTCTCCGGGGTGTGCCCCCCCCTCACGGACGCCGCCGCCGCCGGCACCTGGAGGGGGGAAACGGACGCGTCGGGTCTACACGGAGTGGATGTAGCTGTGGGTTTGGCCCGGATGTTGCTCCAAAGTGTTCCTCTGGGCCGACCTAACACAACCGGGTGGAGAGGTCCACTGGTCAAAGCCCGTCCGTGCAAAGTCAAAGGGCTAGATCCCGTGGTCAAACGCTACAAGGTTAGCCGGGACGGGGGCCCTGGGGGGTAGCAATGCCACCGGAGCGTCGTACCGGGCCCTCATACATGCGGGGTGGTGTTGTGGCATGTCCGAAGAGGCGGCACGCGTCTCCGGGTTGTGGCCCCCCTCACGGACGGCAATGAAACGGTAGTAGACGTTCTGCGGTAACGATGCAGCGTGAATATTATTAAATACTTGGAGCGCGATAAAATCATGAGTTTTTTACACAACGTGGGCACATGTGCTATAGGACTGATGGTAAGTTTTCATAATTTTTTGTGATGGAGAAGTATCTGAACACTTCCCTCTACGCGGATTGCTCTTCGCACGTCTACGACTGTGGCCGGCGGCCTCCGGGGGCTAGCATACCGTCAAATCTTGCGTAGGCGGCCTCTCACAAATCTGGAAGTGTTAAGGCGGTTGCAAACGCCCAGCACGCGTCTCCGGGGTGTGCCCCCCCCCCCTCACGGCCGCCGCCGCCGCCGGCACCTTGAGGGGGGAAACGGACGCGTCGGGTCTACACGGAGTGGATGTAGCTGTGGGTTTGGCCCGGATATTGCTCCAAAGTGTTCCTCTGGGCCGACCTAACACAACCGGGCGGAGAGGTCCACTGGTCAAAGCCCGTTCGTGCAAAGTCAAAGGGCTAGATCCCGTGGTCAAACGCTACAGGGTTAGCCGGGACGGGGGCCCTGGGGGGTAGCAATGCCACCGGAGCGTCGTACCGGACCCTCATACATGCGGGGTGGTGTTGTGGCATGTCCGAAGAGGCGGCACGCGTCTCCGGGTTGTGGCCCCCCTCACGGACGGCAATGAAACGGTAGTAGACGTTCTGCGGTAACGATGCAGCGTGAATATTATTAAATACTTGGAGCGCGATAAAATCATGAGTTTTTTACACAACGTGGGCACATGTGCTATAGGACTGATGGTAATTTTTCATAATTTTTTGTGATGGAGAAGTATCTGAACACTTCCCTCTACGCGGATTGCTCTTCGCACGTCTATGACTGTGGCCGGCGGCCTCCGGGGGCTAGCATACCGTCAAATCTTGCGAAGGCGGCCTCTCACAAATCTGGAAGTGTTGAGGCGGTTGCAAACGCCCAGCACGCGTCTCCGGGGTGTGCCCCCCCCCTCACGGCCGCCGCCGCCGCCGGCACCTTGAGGGGGGAAACGGACGCGTCGGGTCTACACGGAGTGGATGTAGCTGTGGGTTTGGCCCGGATGTTGCTCCAAAGTGTTCCTCTGGGCCGACCTAACACAACCGGGTGGAGAGGTCCACTGGTCAAAGCCCGTCCGTGCAAAGTCAAAGGGCTAGATCCCGTGGTCAAACGCTACAGGGTTAGCCGGGACGGGGGCCCTGGGGGGTAGCAATGCCACCGGAGCGTCGTACCGGGCCCTCATACATGCGGGGTGGTGTTGTGGCATGTCCGAAGAGGCGGCACGCGTCTCCGGGTTGTGGCCCCCCTCACGGACGGCAATGAAACGGTAGTAGACGTTCTGCGGTAACGATGCAGCGTGAATATTATTAAATACTTGGAGCGCGATAAAATCATGAGTTTTTCACACAACGTGGGCACATGTGCTATAGGACTGATGGTAATTTTTCATAATTTTTTGTGATGGAGAAGTATCTGAACACTTCCCTCTACGCGGATTGCTCTTCGCACGTCTACGACTGTGGTCGGCGGCCTCCGGGGGCTAGCATACTGTCAAATCTTGCGTAGGCGGCCTCTCACAAATCTGGAAGTGTTGAGGCGGTTGCAAACGCCCAGCACGCGTCTCCGGGGTGTGCCCCCCCCCTCACGGACGCCGCCGCCGCCGGCACCTGGAGGGGGGAAACGGACGCGTCGGGTCTACACGGAGTGGATGTAGCTGTGGGTTTGGCCCGGATGTTGCTCCAAAGTGTTCCTCTGGGCCGACCTAACACAACCGGGTGGAGAGGTCCACTGGTCAAAGCCCGTCCGTGCAAAGTCAAAGGGCTAGATCCCGTGGTCAAACGCTACAGGGTTAGCCGGGACGGGGGCCCTGGGGGGTAGCAATGCCACCGGAGCGTCGTACCGGGCCCTCATACATGCGGGGTGGTGTTGTGGCATGTCCGAAGAGGCGGCACGCATATCCGGGTTGTGGCCCCCCTCACGGACGGCAATGAAACGGGAGTAGACGTTCTGCGGTAACGATGCAGCGTGAATATTATTAAATACTTGGAGCGCGATAAAATCATGAGTTTTTTACACAACGTGGGCACATGTGCTATAGGACTGATGGTAATTTTTCATAATTTTTTGTGATGGAGAAGTATCTGAACACTTCCCTCTACGCGGATTGCTCTTCCCACGTCTATGACTGTGGCCGGCGGCCTCCGGGGGCTAGCATACCGTCAAATCTTGCGTAGGCGGCCTCTCACAAATCTGGAAGTGTTGAGGCGGTTGCAAACGCCCAGCACGCGTCTCCGGGGTGTGCCCCCCCACTCACGGACGCCGCCGCCGCCGGCACCTGGAGGGGGGAAACGAACGCGTCGGGTCTACACGGAGTGGATGTAGCTGTGGGTTTGGCCCGGATGTTGCTCCAAAGTCTTCCTCTGGGCCGACCTAACACAACCGGGTGGAGAGGTCCACTGGTCAAAGCCCGTCCGTGCAAAGTCAAAGGGCTAGATCCCGTGGTCAAACGCTACAGGGTTAGCCGGGACGGGGGCCCTGGGGGGTAGCAATGCCACCGGAGCGTCGTACCGGGCCCTCATACATGCGGGGTGGTGTTGTGGCATGTCCGAAGAGGCGGCACGCGTCTCCGGGTTGTGGCCCCCCTCACGGACGGCAATGAAACGGTAGTAGACGTTCTGCGGTAACGATGCAGCGTGAATATTATTAAATACTTGGAGCGCGATAAAATCATGAGTTTTTTACACAACGTGGGCACATGTGCTATAGGACTGATGGTAATTTTTCATAATTTTTTGTGATGGAGAAGTATCTGAACACTTCCCTCTACGCGGATTGCTCTTCGCACGTCTATGAGTGTGGCCGGCGGCCTCCGGGGGCTAGCATACCGTCTAATCTTGCGTAGGCGGCCTCTCACAAATCTGGAAGTGTTGAGGCGGTTGCAAACGCCCAGCACGCGTCTCCGGGGTTTGCCCCCCCACTCACGGATGCCGCCGCCGCCGGCACCTTGAGGGGGGAAACGAACGTGTCGGGTCTACACGGAGTGGATGTAGCTGTGGGTTTGGCCCGGATGTTGCTCCAAAGTGTTCCTCTGGGCCGACCTAACACAACCGGGTGGAGAGGTCCACTGGTCAAAGCCCGTCCGTGCAAAGTCAAAGGGCTAGATCCCGTGGTCAAACGCTACAGGGTTAGCCGGGACGGGGGCCCTGGGGGTAGCAATGCCACCGGAGCGTCGTATCGGGCCCTCATACATGCGGGGTGGTGTTGTGGCATGTCCGAAGAGGCGGCACGCGTCTTCGGGTTGTGGCCCCCCTCACGGACGGCAATGAAACGGTAGTAGACGTTCTGCGGTAACGATGCAGCGTGAATATTATTAAATACTTGGAGCGCGATAAAATCATGAGTTTTTTACACAACATGGGCACATGTGCTATAGGACTGATGGTAATTTTTCATAATTTTTTGTGATGGAGAAGTATCTGAACACTTCCCTCTACGCGGATTGCTCTTCGCACGTCTACGACTGTGGCCGGCGGCCTCCGGGGGCTAGCATACCGTCAAATCTTGCGTAGGCGGCCTCTCACAAATCTGGAAGTGTTGAGGCGGTTGCAAACGCCCAGCACGCGTCTCCGGGGTGTGCCCCCCCCCCTCACGGATGCCGCCGCCGCCGGCACCTGGAGGGGGGAAACGGACGCGTCGGGTCTACACGGAGTGGATGTAGCTGTGGGTTTGGCCCGGATGTTGCTCCAAAGTGTTCCTCTGGGCCGACCTAACACAACCGGGTGGAGAGGTCCACTGGTCAAAGCCCGTCCGTGCAAAGTCAAAGGGCTAGATCCCGTGGTCAAACGCTACAGGGTTAGCCGGGACGGGGGCCCTGGGGGGTAGCAATGCCACCGGAGCGTCGTACCGGGCCCTCATACATGCGGGGTGGTGTTGTGGCATGTCCGAAGAGGCGGCACGCGTCTCTGGGTTGTGGCCCCCCTCACGGACGGCAATGAAACGGTAGTAGACGTTCTGCGGTAACGGTGCAGCGTGAATATTATTAAATACTTGGAGCGCGATAAAATCATGAGTTTTTTACACAACGTGGGCACATGTGCTATAGGACTGATGGTAATTTTTCATAATTTTTTGTGATGGAGAAGTATCTGAACACTTCCCTCTACGCGGATTGCTCTTCGCACGTCTACGACTGTGGCCGGCGGCCTCCGGGGGCTAGCATACCGTCAAATCTTGCGTAGGCGGCCTCTCACAAATCTGGAAGTGTTGAGGTGGTTGCAAACGCCCAGCACGCGTCTCCGGGGTGTGCCCCCCCCCTCACGGACGCCGCCGCCGCCGGCACCTGGAGGGGGGAAACGGACGCGTCGGGTCTACACGGAGTGGATGTAGCTGTGGGTTTGGCCCGGATGTTGCTCCAAAGTGTTCCTCTGGGCCGACCTAACACAACCGGGTGGAGAGGTCCACTGGTCAAAGCCCGTCCGTGCAAAGTCAAAGGGCTAGATCCCGTGGTCAAACGCTACAGGGTTAGCCGGGACGGGGGCCCTGGGGGGTAGCAATGCCACCGGAGCGTCGTACCGGGCCCTCATACATGCGGGGTGGTGTTGTGGCATGTCCGAAGAGGCGGCACGCATATCCGGGTTGTGGCCCCCCTCACGGACGGCAATGAAACGGGAGTAGACGTTCTGCGGTAACGATGCAGCGTGAATATTATTAAATACTTGGAGCGCGATAAAATCATGAGTTTTTTACACAACGTGGGCACATGTGCTATAGGACTGATGGTAATTTTTCATAATTTTTTGTGATGGAGAAGTATCTGAACACTTCCCTCTACGCGGATTGCTCTTCCCACGTCTATGACTGTGGCCGGCGGCCTCCGGGGGCTAGCATACCGTCAAATCTTGCGTAGGCGGCCTCTCACAAATCTGGAAGTGTTGAGGCGGTTGCAAACGCCCAGCACGCGTCTCCGGGGTGTGCCCCCCCACTCACGGACGCCGCCGCCGCCGGCACCTGGAGGGGGGAAACGAACGCGTCGGGTCTACACGGAGTGGATGTAGCTGTGGGTTTGGCCCGGATGTTGCTCCAAAGTCTTCCTCTGGGCCGACCTAACACAACCGGGTGGAGAGGTCCACTGGTCAAAGCCCGTCCGTGCAAAGTCAAAGGGCTAGATCCCGTGGTCAAACGCTACAGGGTTAGCCGGGACGGGGGCCCTGGGGGGTAGCAATGCCACCGGAGCGTCGTACCGGGCCCTCATACATGCGGGGTGGTGTTGTGGCATGTCCGAAGAGGCGGCACGCGTCTCCGGGTTGTGGCCCCCCTCACGGACGGCAATGAAACGGTAGTAGACGTTCTGCGGTAACGATGCAGCGTGAATATTATTAAATACTTGGAGCGCGATAAAATCATGAGTTTTTTACACAACGTGGGCACATGTGCTATAGGACTGATGGTAATTTTTCATAATTTTTTGTGATGGAGAAGTATCTGAACACTTCCCTCTACGCGGATTGCTCTTCGCACGTCTACGACTGTGGCCGGCGGCCTCCGGGGGCTAGCATACCGTCAAATCTTGCGTAGGCGGCCTCTCACAAATCTGGAAGTGTTGAGGTGGTTGCAAACGCCCAGCACGCGTCTCCGGGGTGTGCCCCCCCCCTCACGGACGCCGCCGCTGCCGGCACCTGGAGGGGGGAAACGGACGCGTCGGGTCTACACGGAGTGGATGTAGCTGTGGGTTTGGCCCGGATGTTGCTCCAAAGTGTTCCTCTGGGCCGACCTAACACAACCGGGTGGAGAGGTCCACTGGTCAAAGCCCGTCCGTGCAAAGTCAAAGGGCTAGATCCCGTGGTCAAACGCTACAGGGTTAGCCGGGACGGGGGCCCTGGGGGGTAGCAATGCCACCGGAGCGTCGTACCGGGCCCTCATACATGCGGGGTGGTGTTGTGGCATGTCCGAAGAGGCGGCACACGTCTCCGGGTTGTGGCCCCCCTCACGGACGGCAATGAAACGGTAGTAGACGTTCTGCGGTAACGATGCAGCGTGAATATTATTAAATACTTGGAGCGCGATAAAATCATGAGTTTTTTACACAATGTGGGCACATGTGCTATAGGACTGATGGTAATTTTGCATAATTTTTTGTGATGGAGAAGTATCTGAACACTTCCCTCTACGCGGATTGCTCTTCGCACGTCTACGACTGTGGCCGGCGGCCTCCGGGGGCTAGCATACCGTCAAATCTTGCGTAGGTGGCCTCTCACAAATCTGGAAGTGTTGAGGTGGTTGCAAACACCCAGCACGCGTCTCCGGGGTGTGCCCCCCCCCTCACGGACGCCGCCGCCGCCGGCACCTGGAGGGGGGAAACGGACGCGTCGGGTCTACACGGAGTGGATGTAGCTGTGGGTTTGGCCCGGATGTTGCTCCAAAGTGTTCCTCTGGGCCGACCTAACACAACCGGGTGGAGAGGTCCACTGGTCAAAGCCCGTCCGTGCAAAGTCAAAGGGCTAGATCCCGTGGTCAAACGCTACAGGGTTAGCCGGGACGGGGGCCCTGGGGGGTAGCAATGCCACCGGAGCGTCGTACCGGGCCCTCATACATGCGGGGTGGTGTTGTGGCATGTCCGAAGAGGCGGCACACGTCTCCGGGTTGTGGCCCCCCTCACGGACGGCAATGAAACGGTAGTAGACGTTCTGCGGTAACGATGCAGCGTGAATATTATTAAATACTTGGAGCGCGATAAAATCATGAGTTTTTTACACAATGTGGGCACATGTGCTATAGGACTGATGGTAATTTTGCATATTTTTTTGTGATGGAGAAGTATCTGAACACTTCCCTCTACGCGGATTGCTCTTCGCACGTCTACGACTGTGGCCGGCGGCCTCCGGGGGCTAGCATACCGTCAAATCTTGCGTAGGCGGCCTCTCACAAATCTGGAAGTGTTGAGGTGGTTGCAAACACCCAGCACGCGTCTCCGGGGTGTGCCCCCCCCCCCTCACGGACGCCGCCGCCGCCGGCACCTGGAGGGGGGAAACGGACGCGTCGGGTCTACACGGAGTGGATGTAGCTGTGGGTTTGGCCCGGATGTTGCTCCAAAGTGTTCCTCTGGGCCGACCTAACACAACCGGGTGGAGAGGTCCACTGGTCAAAGCCCGTCCGTGCAAAGTCAAAGGGCTAGATCCCGTGGTCAAACGCTACAGGGTTAGCCGGGACGGGGGCCCTGGGGGGTAGCAATGCCACCGGAGCGTCGTACCGGGCCCTCATACATGCGGGGTGGTGTTGTGGCATGTCCGAAGAGGCGGCACACGTCTCCGGGTT